>NW_017259267.1:1204196-1228003 GCF_001594045.1 Atta colombica | reverse complement strand
ATATATATATACATATACATATACATACAAAGGGCAGAAAGACAGGCGCAGAAGAAAGACAAGGAAAACACAACGAGCTGAGCGGAGAAAACCTGCAGCAGTTAAGATAAAATAGCTCAGTAGAGAGTGGACACTTTTGTCTCGGGGCGCGGGTAGATTTTTCTTTTGGCCGTAGCATGAGAGGACGCCGCACGTATCACCACCAGCAGTGGGATCCGTGGGCGCTGTTTATGAACGCCGATTGCCAAGGTTGGTTAATTCCCAAGGAAAAATAGCGCGGCCGCTGCGCGAGTCGCCAGGGACTTCTTTCGCGAAAAGGGAGACGGCGCCTGGTAGCGGCGTCTCACAGGATGAGAAAAACAGCTGCATGATGAAGATTGGTTGAGCCCGGATAATCAACCTAGCGATCTCTCTCCTGCTTCTCCATCCCTCCTATTTTTTTCATTCTCGTACAAGGCAGCTTGTACGAGGTATAGCTGCAAGATTCATTCGAGTGGCAAATTGGGCCGTTTTGCCACGTGGATGATTCTGTAATCTCTATCGCCAAGGTGAACGATAAGTGTTGATAATAATCTCCGCGCTCGAATGGTAGGATTTTTATAGCAAGATACAAGAATACTTGTGGAAATACAAGAAAAAAAACGAAAACATGAAATAAATATTGAATATAAAAATAATATAAAAAATTATTTTTTCTTACGTCAGAGTGTTATAAGGAGTGTATTATTAACATAAATAATATATTTGATTCGTGCAAAAGATTTGTCAAAGAAAATTGAAATTTCTCATGGTCAGTAGAATTAAAATAGATTTGCCGTAATAAGTTTTATTATTCATTTCTATATTTCTCTTTTCATTCAAAGAAAAAATTTTCAATCCTCTTTTCTAAAGATTTAGTTTCTCTGACTTCATTTAGCACAGAGCTTATTGAAAAGGCGATTAATTTTTTGCATAAAATATGAGATTAATGTTGAATTAAATGTACTATGAAAATACTAGACAAGTCTCGTGCAAATCAGATTTTTGATGGATAATTTTGCAGATCAGAATTGACTTCGCAATAACAATTGATGAATGCATTGCAGCATACAACCGTTGATATCGTTATCACAATCCGATTGGTGGATTATTAATCCAAGTATTTTTCAGATTTATCTCTCGCGAAATATAAAATAAAATTATCGGACGCAGTTGCAACTGGAATCGTATTCATTTTCAGCATGACGGTAAAATAGCGCTTGCACCGACAAAGCCGATGGGATACGCTTTGCATTGTACGAGAATTTTTCGATATTCGCTTCGAAGTTTCTGTATGGAAATTAGTTATGTTATTCCCACGAGATCACAAATAGCGTGTAGAATATGAAGAAAATATAACCGAAGAACATTCGTGTTGGTAATCCCTCGAAAGTTATAATTACGTTCAACGCCACGCAGAATTTGACTGACATCACGAAATTATTATATAAAATAGAACAAATTGAATAAATTGCTGTTGTATGACTTACGGATTTGTAACCAATCGCGAGATTAATTCTAATATTCGTTTTGTGTCCGTATGGTTTCATCGAATGTAAATCGCTCTACAAATTGGACTTGCGTAATCATTGCGCTGTATAAATTATTTATGACATAATATATTTCAGGGGTGGTATTAACTCGGTATATATCAACGAGACTGTGCACGTCACGTCTGAACTGGCACATTGTTTTGCGCTCGCGATTCTGTTTAAACGCGGTATAATTGATTTGCACATTGACCAAGCTGTTGCACCAAAACAACGACCTATTTTCAGATATAATGCGTACCCTATAGGCATCAACGGATTTCACACAGGTAGCTCTCATGTCTTATGGCTATTTTCGTGTAGTAAACTCTAGCTATTAATCATCCTCGTTTCACTGAACCATAGTCGCGTGATAGTCCGTAAAATCTTAATTAACGTTTAGTGTAGTTAAGAACAACGTTGTATTTAAGTGTGTAGTGCAGATACATTAATCTACATAAATATTACGCGAATTATTTCAATAGCTAAAATCTTAATTAGAATAATTTAATGCAATTAATCAGAACGTTTGCATAATTGACTGGAATGTTTGAATGTTAATTGATAGTTATTTAAACTCCAAGGGCAAGAATTGTTTTTACTTTGTCTCCCTTAATTGAATTATATTCGATTTTATCTTTGCGAAAAATACTTAATAAGAATACATTTATTTATGATCTCTGTAAATACCAAACGCGAAATTTATCATCTAAATTCCATTTATGCAGATCATCAAATTATACACAATAAAATTGGATAATTTTGCCCCAGTTGGAATAACTTTAGCCCACATTTAAAAAATATCTGTATAAATAGCACGTTTAAAATCAGAACATAAAACATTTCAAAACATTATTTAAGATATTTGATATGCATATTGTCTGAATATCAAAGTTCATCAAGTATCATCAAAGTTTGGACTAAAGTTACCTTGATTTTGGTTCAAAGTTATTATTATATTTTGCAATATTCGCGAATTCTGCGTGTACACATTTTATAAAGGACATATTTACGTGCATACAACATTATGTTTCAACAATTGACCTGTAAAATGTTTCAATGCTGAACTGATTGCATTTGATACACGTTTTGCGCCAGTTATTGTATCATAAATGACCAGGACAAGGACGCGTCCTAGTCTTGGCGAGACATCTAAACTAGAAAACAAGGACGGTACTATAAAAAATGGATGCTCTATTATTTTATCATTGATTCTATCGATCGCTAAAGGTCATTGCCACGAGAAAAAAAAATCGTTTATGAGGAGAATTATCGTTCAATATTCTTTTGAAGTGAGTTTCAATAACCAACGATAACTATGTGTAACTATGTGTAATGTTTTTCATTCTTTACATGTTCCATTGGCGTCGTAATTCATTACGAAGCTATTTTTAGCTTCATGAAGCAAACAATTATTTGTCGTACGGATTTATGTGTTAAGTATTGCAATTATTTTGCCATTTATAGTGACAGTAATTTTCATCGAAAATAACAGTTGCAATGGCCATTACTTATCGTATTGATCAGTAATCTATTTATACTTAGGCTCGTCATATTTTAAATGAGACAAAAACGATTATCTTAGCGCGACGTTACATAATGTGGTAATTAACTCGGTACTATCCAATATCCGACACGATATACACGGGTGACGTGACGGCAAATCGAAAACTGTTACCAAAACTGTGTGTTATAGAACGTAGAGCAGGCGACAACATATTGTATCGACCGACACTGAGAATTACGCTTGATTTGACGCAGCGAGAGCGTCCCGATGGATCGATAGCGGGGTAATCTACCAGGACACACAAGGATCGGGACCTTTACAGGTCCAATTAACAAACAAACCAATTTAATTAGCATTATCAATGCAATTTCCCTACTGGCATCGGAACTAATATTGGAGGCGGCGGAGTCCGCCGATGTACGTACGTAATGTACACGGTATTGGTTCGAGCGAGAGGCGACGACGAACGGACGGGGCCATGTAGTAATTCTGTAATATTGTGGGTGACGGTGGTTAGCCTTAGGGGATGGGCAAACAATGACATCCGACCAACGCGGCTCGATGTTACGCCGCCGTCGCCGCGTCGGTGTTGTAAATGATGATAATGTAAATATATTATAGAATTATTTACTTGGTATTTTGCAAATTATACGCATGCTTCAGAGATTTGTGTGAGAAAGAAAGAATAATACGATTAACATGCCATTAATCGTAATTATATGTCTTTGAACGTATAAATGAGAAACATGGATTTAAATGTTACGTATATATATATATAATATATAAACCAATATATATATATATAAACCATGTTCGATTAATTTTTGATCGATTTATATAGCTGATAATAATATAATCATGCAATTTTATTTTGAATTTTTTTTATTTTCACAAGAGGTTTATTGTGGAACATTTTATATTCATTGCATATACATATTATATTTGCAATTATTACAAAGAATATTAAATCGATATTATATTATAAAATCTATTAAACAATATGTATATGTGATATGTGTGTACAATATGTATATGTGAAAATTAGACTAATGAGATTTAAATCTAAATAAATGAGAGAGAAATCTTCCATTCGAAGCGGATCTTATTGTTTTAATATTTCTTATGTGAATTTATATACATTCTAATTGTACATATCACGTGTCGAAATCTTCAAGTTTCTTAAATTGTGTCACTACAAGATAAAACTGATAATTGACAATAATAAAATTAATAATTGATATGAATATAAATGTCAATGTAAAAATAAATTTAATAAGTACCTATTTATTAATTAAATGCTTGATCATTCTTTTCGATAAATTATTAAAGTTTGGTGTCAGTTATTTATTTTAATGTTACAATGATTCTTTTTTTAAATTTCATATTTTTAAATATTCTTATTTATAAATTTGATACTTTCAAGGGAGTTACGACTTAGGCGATCAGTTGTCTAAATTATATCTTTTACAGCATGTTTCAAAAAGACTTATAAACAAATTAATTTGTTATTCATGAAAAGTTAAACATGCCTAATAATAGATGCCTGTAACATCAAACTGCAATTTCCAATGTTTATTTATGCTTGAGTATGGAAACTTAATATGGAAAATATAATGAAAATGTAATGAAATGAAAAATATAATGGAAAATACAATAGAAAATATCTTAAGTGATACGCATTTGGTAATTCTCCCCTATAAATAATAAGCGATTAGAACATGTTGTATATGAGACCGATTTACACGCATTAATATGGAATACAATGTTTACGACAATGCTTATAATATTATATGAATCATATATCATGTCTGCACAACATTATGATATTAGAGATTTATGTAGAATTTTCATAAGCCCTCTCTATTGCAACATCCGTAGGAATTATTCATTGATATAAAATGACTATTAATTTCTACCGAATATGTGACCAGCCTTACTGCGTGAATAATTTAAATATATGAACACATTTATGACAAACAAGCGGTCGCGCAGTCGTTTGAAAAAGCGTGCGTCACGAAGATGAAAATACGTATGCAACGAATCGTAAATCTCATGCGTTCAAAGCCAAGCTACTCATAATTATAGGAAATCGTTAAGCCGCTATTATTTATTGATCAAGGGATTAATCAATAGCATTTTATTTTTCCTAGTTTACCACACTGGTGGCAATACCTGAACTGTCAGCATTAAAACGAGCATGTCGCTTGCATGCATATTACCGGAAATAGGAGTGGTAGCAGCGCTACTATAATACAGTACAAACATTTGCGTTGTTTCATATTGTCCCTCACATTTGTCAGGAACTGTCGTTAAGCGACAATGTCTAATTTACTGCACATTAACCCCCCACAGTCTCTCTATAATAATAATCCATTAATTGTAAGAGGATCTATTATTTTCAAAGTATTTATTTTGGCACATTTTTATTAAAGACGAAATATATGTTACGCATCACCAATACTACACCATTAATTAAAAAGCAATGAAAATTTTTATTGTTACATATCTCTCGCGATTTTAATTTTGCTAAAATTAAAAATGTCAAAGTTATTGAAAAAAATCTTTTTGAAGAAGCTAATATAAAAGCATATCACTGTATTATATTTATTTCATTTCTTTATTGCTATATTATTTTTTTTACTGAGGAAAAACAATACGATAGTCGAATAAAATAAATTTGCTCAACCATTTTAAGTATTCATTGAACATATTCAAAGGCTCAACCGAATTTTTTTACAAAAGAAAAGGGCTGAGTGCTATTTTAATTTCCTTTCGTTCTGCAGATTTGTTACGGATTCCCTTTGTTCGCCAGCTACCCCTGATATTTCAGCGCATATTATTCTATGTCCTCATTTCTATGTAGAATCATCATATGACTATATAATCATTAGATATTGCAAATTGGATTATCATGCTATGTTATACCTATACATATACTATGAAGTTTATATATACAAAAATAACGTATAGTTGAATAAATTATATTTCCACTTCAGTTGCGAATCATCTAATTCGGGCAGCCACGTTATCTCCACAGATTATGCATTCTCCTATGATATTGGATGAGGCCAAGAGCTGACGTTTAAATTGGGTCGACACGATCCAGGGATTTCAATATTCACATTGCGGTTAAAGATCGGAGACTAATCCAAATGCGATCGGATGCATTACGGAGGAGAAATCATCGTGCAGGCTAGGAACGTAAATGTTTGTTTGGGACTCCACACCGCGCATACAGGAGGATGCACACGTCTTAAGCATCGAAAAGGGTGAATGTCTGAGAGCGTGGTAACTAATACATAATCCCAACATCGCCTGATCACACAAGGGGGATACTTGTAACCTCGATTAAATCCCGTTAAGTCGCTCGCGATAAAACTGACACGCCCGATTGAATAGCAGAAAGTTGCATGACTAAAACGTGGCAAATTACTGTCGTTTGAGTATCATTAAATATATAATTGTCGCCGTAATGCTAATAATCCTTTTCGGCGATTTCGCTATCGAGGTCGCTCAGTTCTAAAGTTCACTCTTGCCGAGGCTGGCAGTTCAACAACTTCGCGTTTCCAAATTGCAAACCATCGTAAATAAGCACGCTTATCTCGTCAAGTGTCGTCGCCAAACTCAGTACGCTTCGCATTTCTGTGCGAATTATGGCATCATCAAACCGAGTTTGTCCGCTTGTTAAGACGGGCATAACAGGTTTGGATGGCGTTATATCGGGCGAATACCAAGCCCGAGTATCAAGGATAATAGGTTCGCGGGAACTTTGTGTGTCGCTAAATGGAGTAAATTAAGATATTGACAAGCGTTGCGGCAATATATTATATTGTTTTGTTTTGTATTATCCATGCGCTCTTTACATTTATATCACGTCGCTTCATTTCTACGAATGTCAAGACGTGTTAGCAGGAAAACACGAGTGAAATTTCCTCTAAGACGAGAGCAAATACGTTTTTTCGCCGTCGTATCGAGATATTAAGTTGTTGAGACGAAAGTTGAGGACTTTATAGAACCCATAAGACTCATCAATTTCCCAGTATTTCCGATCGGTCAATCCTGCAGAGACAGCAACATCATTGCGCTGCAATCCCATTGACGGTGAAGAATGAAAACTCCGTTTAACAATATCGCTTATTCAGGCGCGTCGGCACCGGTGCAGACTTTCTTCGCCCATGGTGAGATGATCGATTGCATTCGCGCGCACAGGGTCCCGCAGTCAAAACTGCACCCGCGCTGCCGATCAATATACCCGTGGCCCCGTGTGTCTCGCGTTTCGCGTGACTTCCCATGTACTTGAAAATAGCATCGCGTTAAAGTTCGTGATACCACCTCCACGGCCGCGCTTTTCATTACGTCATAAAACACGTCGACCTGGTCGTATCAAGGTTTGCAGTTTCAGCGACGTTGAGAACATATTTCGCGAGAATTGACGTACTGCCTCTTTTGTGGCTGTATGTTCTCCATTCATTTCGTCGCGTTGCGTCGCCCCAGTCCGGTCGTACTTCGTGAGCAAAAGTTCTCGCTTATTCGTTCGCCGAAACAAGCGCGTAATTTCGTTAGAGAACTCGCAGTGTTGGCGGTTTCACTTCGTTATACGAAAACTTTTCGCGGTCCTGTATGAAAAAGGATATAGGCGGGTGCGGAACAGCTGCAACGACGCCGCCCGCTCGCCCGCAATAATTTTCATTTCGTGTGATTATTCGCGAATTGTTCACGGTATACCGCGACCGTGCGCGCACGATAACGACAAAAGAGTTTCTTGCCGGCGGCGGCTGTGGCCCTATTTGTTATCATTTGGCTCGTAACGCTCTGACAAGGCATAAATTTTCCTTTCATCCGATACGTCAGTTAGCAGATCTCTGTGCGCATACAGTAACGCGTGCGAGATCGTGCGTGACTAAACGCCACCAGATATATCTCGACCGCCGCGAGGAAAGATACGAGCGTGTGGTATAGGAAAGAGAAAGAAGAACAGAGAGAGAGGAGAGGGGGAGAGAGAGAGAGAGAGATAAAGAGACAGAGAGGCAGCAGGTTACAACAAATTGCCAATCTCAACCACAGTAACCAACTGCTAAGAGTTTACCCGAGTTGCATCAACATTCCTTCCCGCAACAATTTCGCTGTTTCAGATATGGACTCGATGTTTCTCTTTCAACGGTTTCGCACTTACCACAAAACATAGCTACGGCAAGTACGTAAATGCGTAATATAAAATAGAAGAACGTGAGTCGAAACTTTATTGATATAACTAGCTATACATATCAACGGTAATTGATATTAGTTAGAAAATGTAATTGCCAACTCTAATTGGATGTTTTATAATTCAACACAAACTTTATCGATCACCTTGCTTTTCTCCTCCCTCTTCTCGAAATAAAGCATCAAGGCTCTTATTAATACCTTCAGTGCTAAACTTTATTTTTATACACACATTTGCAATCTTTATATAATATAATGTATTATTGTACATATTGTTCGTCAGGTCACTTTAGAATAAATATATGTTACCATTTACTATAAGATTCCAAGTGACCAGTATATTTATATCGCATTCTCGTAACATTCCATGTATTCTTTTTGTTAGCCAAGAACAAATTTGTATAAGTCCTTCCAGAAATCAATTCTATCATGTAGTAAGCCTTTCTGCATTTTTAACTCTTGATTAATATTCATATAGTTATCTTCTGTACCTCTAGGCTCCCAATTTACATTCACATATTCATTCATATTTGATGTAGGATTTCTAAAAACGTTACAATTGCTTTCCCGTTTCGTACTTGCTATTAATTTAGTAATGAACATGTTAAGAATGATTTTGCACTAAAAATTTAACTATACATACAGATCTGAAAATCATTTGAAGTTGAATCATCAAGTAATTGTATAGGAAACTCAAACATGATGAGCAATGCTGCTAAAAATTTTAATACTTTAGTAACTAGTTCGAGCGGTCTCCATGATTATTTTGGCAGTTCAATAAAATTATTTTCAGATCTGTATTTAATCAAATGTGCAAATATTTCAGCAAAATCGTTCTTTCTGTGAAGAATTATGAACATACCCATCTTTTGCAAAGTTCGCTAACAATGTGGTATAAATGCGCACCATCTTCTGCGCGGGGGAATCTGGTTGTGGTACATTTTTCAATGCATCCGAATAGAATTCATAAGTCAAATCGTCACCATGGGCAGCGCCTAGTTGAACGAGATAAAAATTGTATACATAAATGCAGTTTATTAAAATATCACATCGCTTTTTCTCTATTTTGTTATACAATGATTGAATTTGTTATACATAATACATTTCCTACAGTAATTCATAACTCATAACTCACCGTCCTCCACTTGAACTAAAGATTTTATCATACCGAACGGAGCTTCGTAAGAGAATATGTACTGGTAAATTGGAGACGAAATTCGGGAACTTAATACCTCTAAACTGAGTGCGATCCCTGCGTCAAACATGACGTCATCCAACATCTAAAATGCACAAACAACTTTAATATGCACATCGTTAAACTTATGCGCTGCTTACACAAAGTTTCGCGATAGCGGGACGATATTAACGTTAAGTACTCACCATCATGAACTCTTTCGTGGTTTCCGTGGAGATCAATTTATCCCCAAAGTAGTAGCTTTTCAAGCTTTCACCTAGTTGGTTCTTCTGCCCAGCATCGGTTATATTCAAGTCGTTCGGCAGGAAGTTTTCGAAGTGCTCATTTATCTGGTCGATATTGCCGAGCATCACTGGAAACAAATGTTTTCATATCGTTTACATGACGCCGAGGATGTAACTTCCGCGTAATATCGTATCGATGATTACTCTGCACATAGAAGGAAGACTCGTCGGCTGTAAATCCGGCCATAACGGGCACGTCGGCAATTTTTCCGGATTTCAAAAGCGTCCAGGGATCGGCCGACAGAAATATCTCTTGTCCTATATCAGCTTCCACCGATGGAATAAACGCTTCGATGCGACCGTTCATGGCGCTCTGTAATCGAAATGATTATTCCCGCTCAATACTCATTAACGTAACTTCGGATAAGTATACCGTAAACTTCACTTAGCGTAATTTGTAATGCTATCTCTCGTGCGTGCAACAAGAAAATAATACATTCGCAATACTTGTTTAAGGAATGGTAAATCATCACTGGCCGCAATTAATTCTTTCGGAGAAAATTCTGCGAGTCTAACAACTAGCTCAGCAGAATCAGTAGTCTCAATGTCGAGCTTCTCGCCCAATTTGAAGGCTACATCTCTGGCATCGTAAGATATCGCCCATGTATTTACCGCGCTTCCACTTTGCAAGATAGCTTTATTGAATAAACCTGTGGTACGATAAATCATCTTGTATATATTTCACACTAACGTGAAAGCGACAAAAGTTTATTTCAGTCAAGTAATCAAATAATCGCATATCTCACCGTCGGACATAGGAGACATCATGTGAAACTGGACGGAACTTGCGCCTGCATCTTCGCCAAAGATCGTAACTCGGTTGGGACAGCCACCGAAGTAATGTATGTTGTCCTTGACCCATTTCAGCGCCATTACTTGGTCTTTTAGACCAGCATTACCGGGCGCATTCTCATCGCCAGTATTTAAAAATCCTATGATCCGATGATAGTATAGTAATTATATACAAAAAAAAATTTTGGAGAATTACCTAAAAATTTAACTAGATCTAAAAATAATTTGGTTGGACCATCAAAATTATATTGGAAACTCAATCGTGATGCAAAAAGTTTGTACTTTTTAGCAAATAGTTTGAGCGTCTTGCATAATTATTTTGATGGTCCAACAAAATTATTTTTAAATCTGCACTTTTAGATATCAAGCAATGACAGTTCTTTGAATTAAATAACATTTTATTATTTTCGACTTCTACATGTGTGTCAAAATAAGTCAATCCATGTTTAATTGATTTCACAGTAAACAACATTCATATATGTACTTGATAAATAAATTAACTCCAACTATAATTTAATACTATGAATTTAAGAGTATAACTAAATTTTTAAATACTTCAGTAAATTTTTTCTTTCCATGTAAATATATTCCATAAGTTTTAATGATTTTAGGAATTATTTAAACAGAGTCCTTTTTCTCAATGAAAAACATGATTGAAGAAAGAATAGAGATATATTATTTACTTACCAATTACACCTAATCTATAATTAAGCGTCACAAGAACAACATCTTGCTCGATTAAAAAGTCAGGACCATAGAATATATCATCGCCCATGCCATGATTGAAATTACCACCATGGAACCATATCATAACAGCTTTACAAGCATCTTTATCCAATATCGGAGTGTAAACGTTAAGAAAAAGACAGTCTTCCTCGCCAACTATATCTTGTTGTATTGTACAAAAGAAAGGACAAGACGAACGATGATAAGTCCCATCGTACGTGCCTTCCCAAGATTCTGCTGGCTCCGGCATCTCAAAGATAAGAATTGAAGTTTGAAATATTAATTCATTACTCTTAATTTTACGATTTAAATTTGCATTTTAAATATAGAAATAGTTTATTAAAAAAAAATATATATATATGCGTGCAAATATATTATATACATATATCTTATCAATCAACTTACCTGAAATTTATTAAGACCAACATTGGGCTTTGCATAGGGTATCCCTTTAAAGCTATAGTATGCCCTGTTCTGCATTACAGTACTAGTCTTTAGGCCCTTTAGAAATCCCTGAGGAATTTCTAATTGAACATCTTGTTCGGCTTTGGCCCATGCGACCACAAACGCACACAACACGAACTTGTTAAACCACATTTTAACACTGCAGAAAGATCATGTCATTGTCCATCTTTTATAGCTTTGGAAAACACGTTGACAATCAAAAGAGCAGGTTATAATGGACTATATTTACGCAATTACTACTCAGGGAATATAATAGCGCGAACAGGTTACCCGTAGAGCAATTTACGAGATGCCTCCATAATCTCGCGTGTCAACTATAACCGTGCAACATCGGGTTTTCAGGTAGAATTGTTAGGTCGGATTTCCTCAGTTTATCTTTAGCCTCGATACATAACCTTCATTAGAGGTTCATAATATACTTCCTGAAATTTATTGTAATCCGCAATAAAGTACATCATACAGACTACATGGCTTTTCAAGAACCATAAATAAAAGAGATAAATTGCTCTTTATTGTTATCTCCTGCAATATGCGCAGATGCGGTACAGATTGTATAGTATTAAAATCGAAACTTTTCATGAGATTTCTGCCTCTGCTTATTAGATCCGAAAACAAATATAAAAGCAAAGTTCATATAAAATTTTTATTCAAGAACTCTTTATAGAAAAGATCTGATAAATTAACATAGAATATTCTTAGAAAATGACTTTACAATAAAAGCACTTTACAATAAAACAAAATTTTTAATAATACAATGGAATAATAATAAGAAAATAAGATAATTTAATTAAGGTAACCGGACTCTATATGTTTTACTCTCTAAATTTTGCGATTTTTTAATTTTTTTGCTGAGTTCAAAATTGAGAATTAGTTCACATTCAAAAAGAGGCTCCAATGTTTTATAAAATTATAAGTTTATTAATATATTGTGTTTATGACATGTTTATTGACACAGAGAAATATACAAAGAATTATTTTTTTAAATATTGGACTTGTCTACTCATCTACTTATTTCTACAAATTGGATGAATTAAACTCCATGATTTGGAATTTTAAAAATATCAAAAAAATCATTGTATATACATTCCATATGGTGGTTGGTAAGTATCCTGATTGGTTCTGCAAAGAGTGTCCTTTTTTTAATTATAGATGAAACGTGTCAAAAATATAAACTAAATATATAGTGTTGTAAACTATGAATACAGACTTCAATACCATAAATTACTGAAATTAATAATCATAAATATAGGAAATAATTACTTATCTACGAAATATTACATCTGCGTTTTGCTTTACTGATGATAATAGAATGAACAAATTGAACAATAAACTGATGAAATCGAGTCAAACGAATAATCTGCACGAGCTATTATTGAATTAATTGTAATTACCTACAAACATATTATATATATAGTAGGACGTTTTTGAACACACACCCATATTGCGTCTGGTTACCTCATTTTAAACAGTTAATTCGATTTTTTATTGATTAGCATCACGTAATCATTATGCGCGAATATATTAAAAAATCGCAACTTATTGTTTTAAAAAAATTTCAAATAGAATTTTGAGGTAAAATGCATAAAATGCACTCGGAATAAATTTTTATACTTTTAGATCGCGCAAATAGAAAAACAGATGTAAAGAGAAGAAATGAGGTGAGCACAGCTGCACAAACTAAGTAGAATGAATTTGAATGGTATGCCTTAATGATTAAGACATGTACTTGATGCAAACTTCACGAGTTGTGCGGTAATTACGATTGAATTAAAGGAAAATTTTTTTGAATTCGTTCAATATTTACAATATAAAATTTTATTTTTGTGCAAATTTATGACATAATTAAAATTCGTCGCGATATATCAATCAAGAATTAAAAAATATTGCCTTATTTTTGTCAGTGATCTGAAAATAGAAAAAGCGCTTCTTTATCTCTCAAAAATTCAGTAAAATAAATATTTATTTTCTGATGTTTAGTTATGAGTAGCAAAGTTTATTTCGCGATAAATCAACATTTGGAAATGGCACCGACGATGCAATAGAAAAAATATGAAATCGAAGTAAATCTCGTGCACGTGATTTTTCGCTTTAACGAACGATCCGACGGTTTCTGACAATCTGTTCGCCGTGCTTGGGAGAAGGAAGATACGTTCCGTGAGCAATTGCAGCCGTCCACCCAGCGATCCCCCGAGTGAGCTTCAGTCTGTTTCGAGCGTGCCATCGAATTTTTCAAACTTCAACGTGATTTTCCATGAGGAGTTTCTTCACCAGCGGCAATGATTCTGTTGAAAACGATGTTGCCCTCGTCTCATAAATGCAGCGTCGCAGTCAGACCGAATTTATGCAAAGCAGCCAATAGGTACACACTCGATTCACGTTGCAAACAATCCGCCATCCCCTTTAGCGATTTCGGTGCACTTCTTCCGCTAAATAAAGAACTAAACTTTACAAGATCGTATTTATATATTGCCTGATCCGAGAAAAGAGGGTATAGAAATAAATTAGTTTGCATATTCAAACGAAGTGGATCTATGCAGTAAAGGAGTACAAGCCGGTCGATAAGCAGTTTTATACAACGGCAAGGAATAAGCGCGCTTCCAACTTTTTTTTCTAAATAGAATATCCGCTTACAGCAAGCTGCTTTCAACGGTTGCCGCTAGGGAAAAGACAAAAGGGTAGACATGGGACACTTGTGCGAAATATGACCACTTTGTCCACGCCCCGACATCGACGGCTTTCGCTCCTACGCGTTTTCTACCCGAGAAACTTACAGCCCAGTTTCGTGTTTCAAAGTGACTTTCAAGTCGAATTTTAATCAACATGCTAATTTTCAAGAAACAAACGATGTGTGAAAATGCGGCAATTTGAAGCGAACGTTAACAGCAGCATCCACCTCGAGTCATCCAAACTTAAAGTCTGCAAATGTAACAAAAACTTAAGATATACTTCTACTTTATTTTTTTATGTATAACAAGATAAAAACTTATGTAACAACAGTAAATCCTCTTTCTTATTGTTGGCGCCATTTCAAAAAGTGCGTTGTTGGTTCTTAATAAATTCCACGAGAGATATATATACAATGCAAAAAGGATTTCGTCGTAATACTTTTGTAACTTCATTTAAAGCATTCCACACGCAAGTAATCGAACAAACAACTTGTGGAACTTGTGGAAAACACAATAAAATTTCTCACCACAGTACGTGAAATGCAGGCGGCCGAATGCTCAATCGTGCGTTACACAGTAGCGCAGTTTGCGAAACGTATCCCGACAGTGATAAAAGAGACCCGCACGAATTTATGAACAGACCACAGTCGTGAGCCGTTTAGTTGGTTGTTATTTGCTCGAATTACGGGCCATTGACACCGGAAGAATTTCGGATAATATGAAAACAACACGGTTGGGCGACCAAGCAGTAAACGCTCGGTGCACGAACGAAATGAAACGCGAATATTTTTTTTTGTCGTTACCCCGTACCCTTTGTCGCACCATCATCACCGATCCTCCCCGATGCAACGCGACGCGACGGCTCCGTCGAGCTCGAACGTGCACGGCAGACGGAGCACGCGCGAATTTGACACATTTCCGTTGTACGAAAAGCGTGCCGAGAGCATATTTTCACGTTTTTTTTTCCACCCGCAACCGAATCAACGGCTCGCCGTCACTCAGACGCGCCACCCACATCCCTCCCGAGCTTTTCACTTCATTTTAACAATCCTGTACCTTCATAGCTCTTTCGTCACCCTATTTCCTTCCACATTCCTTCTATCTCTATACTCCTTCTGTGTTTGCTTTTCTATTCGCCTCTGTCTATTTCACTCTATCCATCCACTACTTTAACTGTGTCCTCTCTTTCTCTGTGTTCATTTGTCCTTTCTAGTCACCTCCAACCCTCCATTCACTTGCTCTCTCACACTATCACCCGACTCTGTGCATTTCGTTCGCTCGCAAACAATGCTGTGGCCGCCCTCGCGCCTACACGCTGTTTTCACTGAATAAATTTAATTTAAATTTTCCTGCCGTTCGGAACGTTTATTAAGTAAATATATCACGTGAAACGGGGAGGGAGAGAGAGAGAGAGAGAGAGAGAGAGAGAGAGAGAGAGAGAGAGAGAGAGAGGACAGAACGCTGTACACACTGATATTTTCCGCGGGACTTGCATCGCCAAAGCCGCGAGCACGTATTGCATCCTGCCATCGCATCGCCGCAGATGCGTGCACGTGTTCATGATGCACGCATGGAATAGCCGACGCAATGCGATTCTCCATGTTTATGGGATTAATTTATTAAGTTTCACGCGCGAACCTACGCTTTACCTACGCTTTTACCTACCATTCCTAGTAGAGACTCACATGGTATGCGAATTGGAAAATGTAGTTTCGTCGCGCAGGAATCCTATTAAAGCATAAACTGCTCGCAACAAAATGCAACGCGATATACAGCGTATAAATTTTAAAAGTCAGAAGTCGCGGACTAACTGGAATTAAAATCTTTTTGCATATTGATGCCGCATATCGTATTGCTCGTGAGTATAGAATAATTATTAAAACAAAATATAAGACTATAAGAGATTCTTGCTTATGCAGATTGTTGAATTATACGACAAGCGTGATATAAAAGCAATTTTCCATAGCATGCGATGTAAATACATGTTGGATTATGCAATATAATATCGTCATTAAATCGTCGGATTAATGTCAAACAGCTTGTAATATCGAAGCGAAGATCGAGACAGATAGGGAATATAAGGGAAAGAAGAGATATTCGCGGCTATTAGGAAGCAATTATCTGAGTACAAGTTATTCTTTTATCCATCTCGATTGTAGCAAAGAAGAAAATAGGCATTGAGAGAAATTTGTTGACTTTGTTATAGGAACAAATTAAGCAACAACAAATGTGATAATTTGATAAAAAAACTATCGAGTATAACTATCGATATATTATTATTGCAAATCATTTCTCATTATTTGTCAATGTAACAAATAATCAAAGTAGTCAGTATTGTTAGCACATAAAGTCTATTCAAAAGATAAGTTAGATTAGATTCTATATAGTTTGCTTCTATTATTAATAATATAATTGGTTGGTATAACAGACTAGCAGCAATCACAACAAATCAATTTATTGTCACATTCATAAATCATTTGTTAAAAGTACTGGTGGCTTGTTAATAAAATCCTTTCTCTCAGTGTATATGTGTGTGTGTGTGTGTGTGTGTGTGTGTGTGTTTGTGTGTGTGTGTATGTGTGTAAAATGTTCTTTGATCATAGCAATAACAAGTTCAACGTCTCGTATAATATCTCTTCAAGCTAAATATTAAAATTTATATTTTTTTTTACTAGTTATTCAGCATACAAAGAATTGAAAATAAATCTTTATCCTAGTTTTATCAAAGTCATCGAACAAATACCCGTTTTTCGCTCAAAAAATATAGAAAATTTGTCAATCTACCGATTAAAACACAGTTATGGATCTGTCCAACAGATATTTACATTTTTTAGAAATCGTCTTTTAGTAAAATATGATATTTATTTGTGTGCTTTTATGTCATATGTCCCATTATCATTCGAACATTTTTCGCTAGCTCTTTGATACAAAGACTTTAGCATCAAGGGCGATACGTTGTGTGCATCGCTCTGTTGCTTTAACTAAAACTGACCAATCGCATTTGCAATTCTGCTTGCAATAGCAGCGGATTCTACGATAAAATTGATCGATATGTGCAATTTTGTCTAATTACTTTATAAAGAAAGATAGAATAAGTGATACAATTTTGAACATGATATAATTCTGAATGAAGAAAATATGATGAATCCAATCAATGAATCTTTTTGAAGTTCAAG
Source organism: Atta colombica (assembly GCF_001594045.1). Lineage (NCBI taxonomy): Eukaryota > Metazoa > Arthropoda > Insecta > Hymenoptera > Formicidae > Atta > Atta colombica. The sequence continues at coordinate 1,210,443 of NW_017259267.1, read as the reverse complement.
CTTGATTTTTTTTGTTTGGAAAATCTTTCAGTATCCTCCACATAATGAAAAGATTACCAAATCTGAATTTTATAAATTGGATTTAAATTTTATTTTGTTCTGAATTTTACCACACTCGAAATTGTATTACCTTATCCTATATTCAGTTAAAAAAAAATACTGTCGTTACATCGGGCAAAATGTGAAAAACAAATTTATGCCATTGCCCATAGGACCTACTAAAAATAACAGCAATATAGAGTAACTGTCTCTATTAATGTGCCTTTTAGTCAATTTGTTTATTATTGAATTAATTATTAAATATTGTGGTTTTATCTGCTTGCAATGAATATCGATTTTTCAATTACTTCTTTTTCTTATAATATTTCTTTAATCTAAAAAATGGTAATACCTTATGTAATGCTTTTGACAAAAATAGAAAACATGTTTTTATTATTCCTATTAGTGAGTCCTCTAAGCGGCGATGACCCTATTAATGTGTCCCCAATTTGTGTGCTTATCCACAGTTGACTCATTTTAACATATAGTTATTAAAACAGATAATAAATTTAAACTAATTGTTTATATTAATATTACATAAATTATTATTTCAATTATATTTATTTCAAAGTACACTCATAACACACTCATAACATTCTCGGCTCCAATACAGAGCATTAATAGGGACAAGCTTAAAATCTTGCGGTATATATTATTGGATTCACATAAATTCCTCATATCTTTCGAAAAATACTTAAAATACTTTAATACTCAAAAAATAAAATATTATTTTCGGTATCATATGCATTAATAATTTACAAAAATATTTTTTCTTATTTATTTGTGCTAGTTTTCTTTATGACTTATCGAAATACAAAAACACACTTATAGGGACAGGCACAATAATTAGGGACATTTACCCTAATAATGAAGTAGCAACAAGATCTGTTATTATAAATGGATCGTTAAATGGAAATAGAACATAGCAAAACTTTAATCGCGCGATGAGAGTAAAGCATTTCTAGCGGCACGACTAGGTCTTTTGATTTGAATGTAAGAGCGATTTTCCGTGCGAGAGACTTGAAAATGTAAAAGCCAACTGTTCATGACTGCAGAAGTGACAGATAGAGGAACAGACAGAAAAAAAAGAAGAGTGACGAATAGGAAACAGAGCGAAAAGGAAAAGATACCAGAAGAGTTAGATACCACTACTCTCTGGATAGTGAAAAGAGGACGAGGGAAGAGGAATAAAACATAATTGCTTTTGCAAAGGAGGTCACAAATTCGTCATTCAGTCGGTCAGTGCGGCTGAAAGCGTCCTTTCGAGCGTAAGGTTTTTAATACAAAGCAGAGTGCCGCTTCTGGTTTTGAAGGCGTCAAAGATTTCGTCTCTCGCGCTCAGTCTCGCATGTTCCATTTCCCTTTCGGTTTTTCTTTCTCTTGCGCTCTTGCGGGCGTTGCGCGGGCCCAAACCAAATCGCCTCTGGTGGAATATCGATTATCGATATTTATTGCCGTGCGGTCAGCATGCGTCGTCTATATATCTGACATTAGCCGATCAAACGGCACAATGTATGATTTTCGGAGCCAGTTAGATATCATCGAGTGCATCACCAACTAATCGGAAGATGATTTTCTGCACAGATATCCAAATTAATGGCTTAAGGTCAACTTACGAACAATACATATAGCAAGATCGTATCGTTTATTGACGTTTGGCTTTCTCAGCAACGTGGTATCTTTGCTTTGTATTTGGAAGTAATAACATCGCAACAGGATTTCATGTCATATAAGCAGAGAACATTAGAACAGAACACTGCATTCGAATTTGTATCGACGGTATGAAAGATACGGCTTTCACAGAGATAGGATGTCTACCATTATGAAAAAACTGGAGATACTCAGAGAACCTGATACCTGATAGTGTAAACGCGTATAGAGAGGTGTCATAATCTTTAACATTGCCGTCGGCTGATTACGGAACTTTTGATGTCGCTCGAGGCGACGTTGCGTCTCTTTACGGAAAGAGCTGGCCGAGATCGACAAAGGAAGAAGCTTATACACAAAATTTCATAGTAATGGGGCACATTTTTTTATCGAGATATTGTAACCCCCTCAGTTGTTTGCGCTCCCGCCCTATATCCGATGTCAAACAACGAGATATGAATATTTACGACACAGCCTGTCGTAAGAACCGTAATTTAGTGGTTGCATTTTGTAAGACGTCATACTCCGTGGCTGAAAACCGTCTAAAACCGTATGTCTTATGCGCCGTATTCTTCTTGCTCGTAAATGCAAACCGTCCCAGTGGTATCGCCCTTCCCTTCCCTCAGGCTGTCACAGGAAACGTTTTGTCTAGCTATCGAATAATACGCGCGAAATGTGCCGAACATAATACCCGTGTAACGCAAACGTTCGTGCAATAGAGAAGAGAGATGCGAAAAAGGTGATCGGCGCTGCATTCAATTTCAAGTTGTCTGTTCGCTCAAATAGTCCGCTTTATCATCGTACGACATGATTTTTACTCGTATATTCGAGAAAGAGAAAGAATTCGCGAGGGAGCTTCGTGCTTGTTACTTGTAAACTTTTAACTTGATTTTCTCGGCAGTTTCTTGATGTCTAATAGGGGAGTTTCAAACTCAGTAGTCACAATTGCATTACTTAATCGATCATATAAATCGATTCCCACTCCGACATGTCATTTTCAAAAGAACTGACGCGGAAGTGAGAAGGAAAAAGTAAAGAATAGAAACTTGAAGTAAGTTTAAAACAGTGTGAAGTTTGTAAACCGTGTAATAAAAGACGATATAAGTTTATGGAAGCAATATTGCACGTGCGCTAAACGTTCGCAAAACATTCGCGTAGCAAATTTCATATATACTTTGGAGATTTAGATAATATATTGCTGCCTTGAGAAAAGTCACACATCTGAAAATTAACAACTTTTCAGTATTGCTTTTTTTTAAATTCTTTCTAAATCGGAAGAAATTTTATTAGGCTAGTGAATATGCATAATTTAACTTTCTTTCCATGTAATACTTTCAATTATAATGTATTCTTTAAAACTGTGTCATAAGTTTTCAAATTTCGAACACTGCAATCCCAAGTATAGGGTTGTGTAAAAATTTCATCCTTTCACAGAGTTATAACACTTTCTCTATAAGTCGACAAATGTATATTGTTTTTCATAAACATAAATATATTAGGGCTGATTTTCTTTTCTTAAAGATGCTAATTTTTAAGTTGTGTCACTTTTCAATGATGTGATACTTTGTAATTAATGTTATTTTACATAACTATCTTACAAAATATTATTTCAAGACAGTTAAATATTTTTTATAATAACAAAAAATTATGATAATAAGAGAGAAAGAAAGAAGCAGTTTTATCTTTCTCAATAGATATGCAAACAAGTGATGCAGTCCAGAATCTCAGAAATATTACAGGAAATGAAAAGGAGTTTATATAAGACTCAATGAGGAATGAAAGAATAAGTACATATTAAACATTAATCTGAATATACTATTTATTTTGCAATAATAATATATAAATAATTAACGTATTATTTTTCGCATAAAGAATAAAAATGTAAAATACGCTTTGTTGCAGTGTATTTTCAGTTTATACGTATAAACATTGTTAAACAAAACTATTAAAATATATGCATAGTATAATATATTAATATTATTACATCTCTATAACCAATATTATGATACTAATAAATACATATAATATATTTTTGTTACAATATAATATATACGGTGTACTTTCCATAATATTACTTGCACTGGCAATATTACATCTCAAATTTTATTGTATAATTTTCATTCATAGCGAATAATAAAACATGTCATATATTTATACTTATAATTTATATTTATAATTTATTTCATACATGAGTTTTTGCAAACGTAAAATCGAAAAAAATTTTAGGCGAAGAAAGAAAAATAAAAAAAGTATATTACTTCGTGCACGGACAGCAATTTCATACGAAAAGCATTGCTGTCCAATATGAGGATATGATACAAACGGATCAGACGAAATCCGTATCTTGAAATATCTTTCTCTGGCAAGAGATTCGTGAATGAGGAATAGTATGCGCCAAAAATATACGCAGTACCACGTAGGGGAAATAAATTAAGTTTCTTGGAAACGAATTCGAGGACTGAAGACAGAGTCAATTATCGAGAACCTCAGCATTCTCAAGAGACTATATCTTCACAGAATATCCTCAAATCTCGATATGGAGATCTCAACTTTCAAACAAACAGGCCAATTTAAACTGTGTCATTTTGAGAAAATTATATTTGAAGTGGATTAATAATTTATTTCATAAGTGTTAATTACTGTTATTCTAAAAGCAGAAATAGGAATATAATATTCTATACAATTAGGACAATTTAATTTTATATCTTTTAAGAACTGTCAATTACTATTTTGAACGTTTCGCTTAGAATTTTGCAAGAAATATTCAACTGATCAAAGAATAATTTCGAGAACCACATTTCTAGGAAGGTTGAAATCTAGGTCGCGTCTATCTGCTTGCATCCGATATGCTATGTTTGATTGTGGAGTCCTGTACAATAGTAACCAGAGACAATTGTGATGCGGTGTCAAAGTGACACAAGTACAAAAGGACAAGCGAGGTTGAGCTTCTGTCTGTAGCAGGATTCTTGTACATGATATCGTATTGCAATCGTCTATTGATCTGCACAATGGTACGGATTACTCGTAGGATTAAGATACATAAAAAAAATTTTTATTTTATACAAACTTACTTTGATGATTTATTAATTTTATTGCTAAATTTAATACGTAAATACAGTCGTAATTTTGTAAAATTAGATACGCGTGATAAAATAAATGAATAAAAAAGAAACTAAATATTTACAATCAAAGTGTATGAAACATTTTAGAAAATCTCTCAAAACATTTTAACAAATAAGAACAAGTCTCATATTATCATTTTCTTGTAAGTTATGTGCTTTTATCAGATAGACATCTCGTTTGCACGAGCTCGACGAGTGGAAAGTAGCGATAGTAAGCGACTAGAAACGCGCCGAGATGAAATCCTGTCAGAGCACGTGGACTTGACAGCGTCTTGTTCGTCTCGTCGTTATAAATTTAAGATGCATCCGCATCTGTGTGAGAAAGTGGCGTGAGGAAGTAGGGCAGCAGTCGCCATACCTATCCCTTATCTGATTTTTGCGGGGATAACGTCCATTTTATATCCTCGTATTTTCCACCTCGACGTCGTAATCAGAAAGATCTATAGTTACATCGCCGCTGAAGTTCTATCTAACGTTATGTACGCGCCCGACGGTAAATAGACGACCGAGGGCGATTGCACAGTTACATCGAAATGAATTATCATCGTCTCGACATCTATGCTACGTCTGCGATTTGTATATGTATCGTGATCGAATTGAAAAACAAATCACACGACGAGCTTTAACACCACAAGCTTAAGCGAAAACACAAAGTAGCTACATGAGCTGAATCGATCAGAGGAGTTCAGCCTCATCTTGTGGATAAAAACATGTTTGTATTAAATCTCTTAGAATCTCTTAGAATCCGTAGGCGGTTCTAAAATTAAAACTTTAAGCCGAGCTTACGTTTCTGACCAATCAATCACGTACGGCGAAGCGTAGCTGAAATTTTGAGCCGCTTCGTCGTCGGGGAAGATTAAGCACTCGTTCAGGAGAAGCGCACACCCTCCTTTCGAGATCTCGTTCCGTCAGGTCAAGGAGAAATCTAATAAAAATCTACTCGTGAGCGCCTTTAGTCACTGAAATCGATCGCCAGCCATTTAATCTCATCGCTCTTGTTACACCGTACGAAAGAGATATCGTTGGAAGACATATGCAAACCATATATAGTGGTCAAGATTGCTTTGCTTGATGAATGAATCTTGCCCCTGCTCTCGTGTGTGAATAAATGCTCTGAGGATCATCCTCTTCACATTGTTATCAACTATCATATCACCCATTTTCAACTGCGATGAATCCCACAAGCAGATATCGGAGAAAGAACATGAAGAGCCTCGCGCGTAAGTAATTACGAGATGTACGGAATCCTTTCCCAGATTCGTACAACTCCCGGGACGTTAGAGGTGCACTTTTCGCAGAGATCGATCCCGTATCCTTACTCGTCTGCAACACGGAAACGCTTCTTCGCTGATAAATTTAATTTACATCAGGTTAACTTTGGAACAGACAGCGTACTCTAACTTTCCTCCGAGCGCAATTGACGATTATATCTAGTCGAC
>NW_017259267.1:1183142-1204096 GCF_001594045.1 Atta colombica | reverse complement strand
TATTAAAAATATATATTTAATTAAAAACTAACTCTATATAATGTCGATAGAAATAATTTTATATTATATTTCGTACCAACGACGCGCATTTTTAAGATATTATCACTTTAAAGTCATTTATTCACAGAAAAAATAGTTTTGCTGACGTATCTAAAAATTTAGTTAGAACCGAAAATAATTTTGTCATATCATTAAAATAATTATGTATTATGTTATTCGAATTGATTCTTATATAATAAAAATTTTTTTGTCAACATTTGTCATCATATTTGAGCGATCTATATATAATTATTTTGATGGCTTAATAAAATATTTTTTCAATCAAATATTTTTTCAATAAAATTATTTTTTAATCTACATCTAGCTTAATTTTTAAATACTTTGGCAAAACCGTTCTTTCCGTGTATGTATGAAATTCATTATTTTATAAAATCCGAACTAATTGCATTAATTATATTCTTGTAAATATTTATAGTGTACCGTAATAAGCGATATAATCCGCGAATGCGGCCCAGCACGCAATGGCGCGTGTACAAAATTTTTTGATCAATCACGTGAAGCTCATTAAGTTTCACCCTTAACGAGGCGAAAAGTACGTAGAAGCGCGCGTTAATTCGCGGTAACGTCCTATTCTTGCTGGATTTCGCTTCCTGTCTCCTCGTTCGGGCGACAATTTTTCCGTTCGCATTAGCCTGCCGGAAAAAGCAATAACGTCTCTTTATCTCGACACCGCGAGAGCCGTGAACCATTTTCTCTGCCGCGCGAATATTTTATTCCTCCTATTCTCGAGAGTCTCCGCAGTTTCCGTTTTCTTTACACTGTTCACCCCGAATATTCTTTTCTCTTATTTTGTTTGCCACGTACGTCTTTCACACTGGTTCTCTCGTGTGCGTACTTTTCATGTACATGTGTGTACGCTATCAGGCTTGTACGTGACAGCGTTTACCATCGGGTCCGGGTTTAAATCAATAATCCTGAAGACGGTGACATGAGACAGTTTGCTGGTGTAGTTAGCGAGGCAATGCAAGTTGAAAACGTCCACATCTAACCAAGGTAATTGCAACATTAAATTCAATTTGCCTACCGGCGTCCGTAAGATATGCTCTACGGAATTACACAAGTTCTTGATAAAATTGATTCTATCCGTAAAGAAGAGAAACAAGGAATAGCTATAGATTTATTTTTAATATTAAAATTATTATATATACAAGTTTAAGCCGTAACTTTCAGTTACGATAACATCGTAACGTTAATTGTTATTGTCTCGTGGTATAACATTTTTAAAACAATTCCGTGCATTAATGATAATACGATAACTGTTCTGCTTATAATAAATTTGAAACAGTATTAGTTATTTACACGGAATACACATAGTATATATAGATCGAAATATTATTTTTAGGATACTTTAAAATATATTATGGCATTTGGCTTTTCTGCTCAATTTCCTGTTTAAACGACACTATTGTACAATTACCGTTGGTCCCTATTGAACGTATACATATCATAGTGCTTATGGCTTTTACTGGTCTCGAAAACAGGAAGCGTAAAGTTTTCATAATAACGCATCCTCTCCGTTAGATAGGGAGACCCAATTGCCACAGGATGCACACAGGGTCCGTCGGCGCACAAAGGTCCGCCTTTTTTCCTGCTTCAGCCGCATCTACACGGAACAGCGAACGCTTATGCGAACCCTTACCCGCAGGGGAATAATTTTAGAAAAGATTTCCTCATTCAAAGGATGGGATAAACCGTTTTAAACACTTTCCGTGAAACAAGAGAACAGAGAATGTTTCAGCTTTGCGGCGAACGAGGGCCCGCCGGGCCTGAGATTAATCGAAACAGTAGTGAAACTGTATTCATTATGCAAAACTAAACGCAATATATTACGTTTAAGCGCCACCGAATTCTTACCTCATGTATCCTCCCCGAGCGTTACATTTCAAAGAAAGATCGTGTGTCTATATGTGTATTTCTATAGCCAAAATTAAAATAAATTACTAGGAATCAGTCCAATCTTAGCGGAACATCTTCTTCAGAGAACTGTAAAGCTTCTTTTTCGTGGCTAAGTAGGACGGTGGAAAGTTTTACAGAAAATCAGTATTCCTTCGAAAAAGCGGAGAGCGTGTAAAACGTCAAATGCTAAATTATAATTTTATTTTGTATTTAAGTACATTGTAAAGTTTGTTTTTAATTACATGCATTGTTGTTCGTAGCGAATGCAGTGCTAAACAATACTCTCTTGTATACAATGCTGAATAATGAGTATAATGAAAAGCTGTATGCAAGATATTAATACATTTTAAAGCTATACAGTATCGTAAATATTAGTCAAACCTAAGTTATCAAGAATTCTAATTATTTTTACATTTTTATTAAATTTACATAAAAATAAAATTCTACATTCCAGCATAATAAAATAATTTATTTGTTTGATAAAGAAACATACAAAATATTCATGAAAAGAGGAAGCCCTGTTAATAAAATGTTTCTCGGAAAATGTGTCCAGGCCGGTTATTTTTGTGCAGGCATGCGTAAAATATTGCATTCACTTTTCAAAGCAGATTCTATATTGTTCTATATAGCAACGTATAAATGGATAGCAATGGTTACATAAAAATCGTTTGGTATGGTGTATACCTAGCTAATATACTCCACATGTGGATTATTACTTTTATTTTCAGCGTTCGAGCACCCTCCCCCCCTCTCGTCAATACTGATCCAGATGAACGAATTTTGCCAATATTAAATTTACGAGCTCTTTATTAAAACTTTTGGTGACATATAAATTTAATGTAATGAAATTGAATTTCACAAGTGAAGCATTATTGCTCCTGTGGATTTTGATATATACACATCATATGAAAAGCCATTCATTAAAGCATACTCGTTAAACATATAAAGTCTGATAATACCTTTTCTCATATTCGTAGGTAATTTTAATAATACAACGAATTGTCATATAAAGTGAATAAATTGTTCGTGATAAGTGAAATATATGATAAAAAAAAATATGGATCAATACGTTACACGAGTAATACATTACATTGCTTATAAAAATTTTGAATATTTTCTAAAATAGTTCCGAAAACTGATATATTTTTATGATTTTAATAATGAAAGAAATGAATAAATCATACACAACTGCCTTGTATGACAGAAAAATATCATCTTGTGTCGAGTTAGCGTGCGAAACTGTTTTTCGGATTCATCCGGTGTCATTTCCCGGCAATCTGCCTGGCCGTGCAAATACATATTTTTTCGTCCTGGTTGAGCTAACTTTGCCAGAACGGAGAGCGAAGCCATCGACGATGCAATTTATATCGCGTGAACTACGACCATTTTGAAAAGCAACGTGCGCAATAAGCCTGTGATGCAATAAAAACTTTAACGTGGGATATTACATACGCGTTTTGAATCAATTTTTCTCGCAAACTTGGAACGTCCTCTTCTTGTTTCAAACATTTTTGCGTCTTCTGAAGCTTCGACTTTATTCGCATAATATGCTAATATCTCAAGAGGATGCAGATATTATCGAGCTGGGACGTGCTCGTATTCATCGAACGCGGAAACATGAGCATATCACCGTTCTCAGGAATTGCCTGACCGATCAGAACTTGCACTTTGAATGTCCTTCGGGGTCGAATGATGATTACGACTGTAAGATCGCTTCACTATGGTAGAACGTCAATTAAGCAAATGTAAAATTTATCACAAATCTATTGGGAATTCATCGAAATATTGATTTGATGCGTAATTACGTAGCTACTCATAATAAAATATATCAACGTTTTCATAATTTTTTTTAACACATTATATATAATAAAATATTTAATCTTTAAATGAATAGGTGGAATCACAATATCTCAATATCCCAATTCTGTAACTCTTAACAATAGTGTCGGTATTGTTATGTTATTATGCAATTTTTTTTGTACTATGTATAATGTGTATCGATAATATCACGATATTGACACTATCATTAAGAGTTATAAAATCAAGATACAAACACAATTTTCTTTAAAATCTTGTTCTGGAAAAAAAATGGAAAGTATTGCTCAAAAGTTTTGAAGTCATTATTTTTACATTTCTCTATCTCATAACTAAAAACGATAATACATATTATTAAAAAAATATAATTATAAAGTAAAATTTTTTAAGTGTTCTGAGTATCCTGCCATCTTATCTTTAGATCACCTATCTACTTAAAGATTAACATATACGTATATTGCTAAAGATCCAATTGAAAATTATGTATCTATTTATATATTGTAAAATTCATAATATCAAATTTGAAATTATTATTATTTCTATAGACTATCATTGCTCCTATTCAATATACTGTGTATTTTTTAATCTGCTGTTCAACGATGGAGTTAAACAATTTAACAAGAAAACATTTCATATTGAAATTAATATTGAATTTGATTCAAATTTAGTCTATTTATTATTTACTGATTATAAGTGCATGTGGATATTGTTTATTTTTGTATCTAATCACAGGAATGGATTGATTTACATTTCGACATAAACATTAAAAATAATAAAATGTTATTTTTAACTCAAGGAATTGGATTACCAACTTTTGATATCTATTAGTGTAGTCAATTTGATTTTTTTTGTGCTACACTATATATTTTTTAAATTCTCCACAACGGAATAAGTCTGCGCGGACACTGTTGTGCAAGGCAACGAGTGCATCACTCGACACGCGGTATCAAAACGAAGACTCAAACGCTGTGAAAGGAGCAGCAGTGCTTTCATCGAAGTTTGCTAGCTGATCGATGGTTGTAACATCGTCGAGTAGCATTGGAGGGCTTGTGGACGACGCGGCGCGTCATCTTTGTGAAAACGTTCATATTTCTCGTTTGGGGATATCATGGTCTCATTGAACTCAGTGCGGTGATAAGTCCGATGAAGAAACGAGGACATCGAGCGTAGGCGGGAGATAAGTATACGAGAGGAGATCGTGCTAGGACCAACCCTGAGGTTGGTCAGGTCCGAGCAACGCCGCGCCATGGCGATGACAGTGCGATATGTCAAACCATTGTCCCCTTTCGTTTCTCGTTACGACCCTCTTGTCGTCACCGTTCTTCTTCATATCACATAAGAACTAACTATGCACGCTGCTGTTTGAGACAATATGATTACGTTTCAATTTCCAATAAGATATCACTCACTCAATAATAACGCAATTCGAGCCGAAATTAATAAAATTGTCACTGATATAAATTAATCTATGCCTTCCTAGAAATTCTTTTTTATCATTAGCATTGCATATAGTATGTACAACTATATAATAACAAATAATAAATATTTTAGACAATGTTTTTGAATGTCTTAATTTATTTATGCAGACGAATATAGAATTAATATAATTTTGTAATATATATAATTTATAGTTTTGTGAATATACGTTTAGATTTATTTAACATTATATATTATTTAACATTATATATTAAGAAGACCACATTCTTTTCCTCAGACGAATTTCAACGTGTATAAAAATATGCAAAAAGTATATGTATACTTCCAATTTAGAAGTCAGCTTTCTTACAGATTCTCGGTAAGAAACGAATAAATTCGAACTTCTATTTGTGTTTTATTTCTTTTTATGAATAGCATTTACAAGGTTTTTCATTCTTGATGTTTTCACAACAAATGTTCGTTTTTAAAGCAGAGTAATTTAGGAAATATTACTTCCGCGATATATAAATTTTTTTTAAGTAATACAAGCTTCGTGAAAAGTCGTCCAGGCATTAAGACCAATACTTTTTAGGCAATAAATAAGGGACAGCTAGTTGCTTAGAAATACGTGGCGATGTCTGAAAAGTTTCGACGAGCGGCGAAATGGCCCGTGGTAGAAGCATCGCATTGATTTCAAACTGAATAAATGTATACATGCATACGTTAGAGCATCTATATATGGTTTCCGCAAAAACTGAACGAAATACAGAAAATAAGTTTCAGCGACTAACCATTTTTATCAACAAATTGTTTTCTCTAAATTTTATATGTTTAAATTTATTAGATTATAAAACTGAGATCTCACGAGAAAGAAAGAAAGAGATAATTTCTGTCGTATATATAAATTATAACTTATTGCTTTGTGGCTTTCAAGTATTTTACTCTAATCTGTCGTAGAAACTAAATCAATTAAAACACACTAAGTGATTTTATTTGGCTTTTAATAAATTTTGTGTGAAAGAAAATTGACAATAATAATCCATTAGATAGTATAATCGGAAACGCATTTATAGCGCATGAAAGTGTAAAAGCCAGTCTAGCTCTTCTGTTGGCAGGAAACGAAAGTTAGATCGAACAAAGCAATTATAGTCTTGAAGTCGCTTCGTGCACTACCTGAAAGTTCTAACCGCATCTGGTATTCATCCGAGGGGACGTAATAAAGGAGAGAGTAAGACGGGCAACATGCTCCGAGAAGTTGCAGAAGTTTCAGTTCTCTCGTCGCATCGGCTTAAAAAGTCACCGATTGTCGATCGCTGAACGTCGCGTAATATTTGCTAACTTTGAGGAAGCATATCTTTGTTACATATTTACCGAAATAAGGCGACTTGTACACGCCAAGACACACGTTCGTAAGTATGGCATCGCGATGCTGTCTACGAAATTGTGGCAGAAGGTGCGGTGTTTGTTCTACCGTAAAACTTCCCTAGTCCTCGAAGCGTTATTAATTTTACGTAAAGTAATATTATAGTGCTGTAGAGAGTTTTTAGTCACAATATTACAATACAATATTTCATTTAGCGAACTTAATAAGTATAGACTTGAAGTCTTAAAGTCTGTCTTTATGAAAATTTATTGGCGATGACAATCGAAATTGTGCATAGTAAATTCAGAGGTTTATTAAACAATGCTATTTTTTGTGATTAAATAACGTAATATATTTAAGCGTCTCGACAAAAGAGCACGTTAATTTTGGAAACTACTAAGGCCACACGAGAGTCCCTCTGCTTTAAAATATTATAATTATATTTTCCACAAGGAACCTCGAGGTAAATGAAAGTTAAATCAAAGTCTTGGCTCGAGGCACAGTGGTCGAGGAAAACGTCGAGAGAGCTGATGTTGAAAGTCTTCGTTGTAAGCTTTGTATCGGTCTTGCTTATAACGTAAGTTACGAAATAATCCAGATATATACGAGAGATAAAATAGAGAATACACACGTTGATCACGTTGGTGCAATATTATTAATACAAAATACGGATTTGAATCTCTATAAAGATACACATTATGCGAAAAAAATATGACATGCGGTACTTAAAATGTCATTTTAGAATAAATTTACAGTGCTTCAAAACGTCATTCCGTGTTTATTTTTAAATGCTGAGCATGTTTATTTTATGATCCGAAATAAAATATTCCGTTGCAAAAAGCAGAAACATTTGCAGCAACGCGATTTATTTCACGATCACTCCACGCATCCCAGTAATGCGTATGAGTATACTCATTAATAAGAGTTACATTAAAGCTAATATTTAAAGATTTTTCGGGTTTTATCCATTAATTATAGGATTTGGAAAACAACGTTGAGTGATAGAACTAAAGGAGATACTAAACCGTAGTGTCGTAGCGAAAGTTCGTGATGCAGCAGCCGCAGATAAAGGTACTATTTGTTACAATTAGGTTCTCTTCCGCGGGCTGCAGACGGTGTGTCCCTAGGTTGCACTTGCTCACTTCACCTCTGGCATTTCTTGTCACCGTTCCTTGCACCCTACGCCCGTATGCATTCAAGCGTCTCCGTCACCTCGAGCATCTCAAATGGAATTACGTGAAATGGCGGTCGCGTTTTCCTAATATTCGGTGGCGTCCTCATTCCCTTCATGCCCCCATTGTACGTTACCAATGTCGAATACGTGCATATAATTGCTAAGTGTCGAGAGCAACTCCTCCAATACAGGCGCGATTTATTCTTCGAATAAATTAATTCTTAGCACAAAAGACAACTGAGAGACAGAGAATTTCTCTGTTCACATTAATCTTATAATGATATCTATATTGAGGAGAAGATATTAAAATAAGCTTCGTTATTATTTGCAAATAAAATGCTTCTTGAATCGGAAATTGTAGAGATTTATGCAAAAATATTAATAAGCATTAATATCTATTTTAATTGACTATACTTTTTCATTTATTTGGATTAAAATGCTTCTTTCAATTTTCTGAGATTCTATAAATCGCATTGCATGATGTGTCTATACACAATGCAATAAGTTAATTGTTATCATTAAGAGAATTTATGGTGATGACAGCAGATAATAATGAAAGATTCCTTTATTCGAGAATTTAGGTAGATAAAAAATATAACATATTAATTAGTATTAATTTTTAACAGTTGTATTAAATACAAAATATGACATCTCTTTAAAAAAATATGCTAAAATAAGATAAGATAAATGTTTTTTTTATATTTTCAAAGCGCTCGTTATAATAATCTTTTCAATTCGTCTCTTTGCTAACCCAAGCTTCTCTGCTAGCCATTGGACATATCGGCTTTCAGCTCAAAAGGCTCAATTGGCTTCGGCCACGAGCTTTCTCATACCACAGCATTCAAACATAGGATCATATCTGTCTATATTCATGAGCAATACCAATACGGAACGGAGGAAGATGCAAATGTCGTGCGTTTCCGCCCCAAGATCCGAGTACAATTTTCGCGGAGCCCAAGGGAGGACATACGTTTCCTTTCCTACGTCCGAATATATATATTATAATGGAGCGTAAAGAAGAATTTCTTTCCTTTGCAGATTCGATTCTGCTCTCAAATGCAAAATTTCCTATCCGGCACTTCCACGATTTGTATTTAGAATCATTAAGTGACCTTATTTCGTCAATTTTAATCGCATATTTTTTATCTCAATATATTCTATGTCAATAAATTCTTGAATACTAATTAATCATGTCTCTCACTATTATAAAAGTAAACGTTGAGAATAAAAGTCACATTTGTCATGGATACATTTCAAGTTATATAAAATTATTTTTGTTGATATATAATTATCACACACAATTTAAATAGCGAATTATAATTAAATAAAATTCAGAAGATTTTTCGGGCATATTTGACTCTTTCACACTAAAGACTTCAAATACTGTCACTCATCTTATCAAATATACTAAAAATACAGTTCCATTGATATAGCACTGAATGCTCTATATAGAAATTCTCTATATAGAATTCTCTATAGAACTCCGAATAAAAATGTTCGTATATAATTTCTATCATACAGTAAATCGTCGAAAGAATGAATTGCCTTTTATAAGTTTTTTATTTCATTACTTTAAACTTGTAATCCAAAAATATTGAATTCTGCATACACTTTAAAAAAAAAATGACGAAATATATGGCTATAATATTGCGTGTAAATCAATTTGCTTTTGCCTAATACCTGAGTAACTAAATCGATGGTTTTTCAACTATCTTCAATAAATTTATTTTTCCTTGATGTAAATTCAACATATATTGCATTTTATTATTTGACAAATGATACAGAATTGACAAGAGATTGTGTGACGTGTAGAAATATAAATCACGATAAAAGATACTTCAAAAATAGGTAACTGCATTTCCCAGTCGCTATCGCAAAGCTCTGAAACGGGTGAGATAACGTTACCTATAATAACAGGAAAACTGGAAACTGGTATTGGAGTAATCTCCTGTTCAGGAAATTTATCCGCCATCTCGGCAGCTTCCGCCCCTACATCGCTCTTTCCAACTCCCTGTTCGGCTTCGCCATTTTGCCAGGATTAATACTTACGTCCTATCGTACAGCTTGTTGAAATTTACTACAAGATAAGACCAGCAAAATAGAGTTGTACGTATAGTTTAGATTACATTATACCGATATGGCACCACGTCAAGATTAAATCATATTTAGATCATTCCTATACGTATGTTTTTAGAAAAGGCTTAACAGAAATTTATCTTGCGCTATATTCAATTCGACTGCACACGCATAATATGACAAGAAGTATCACTCGAATATCTCGAAACACAAGGAGATTACTAGATAGTGCATCATGAATGTATAATAAATGCTAACAATTTTACGAAATTGTTCGTACAGAGAATAATGATCTCTCGAAAGGGGAACGAGAGAGCGATTAATTTCCAGCCAAGTGGCTTAATAAACCGTGTCATCCAGTCGGAGAAATTATCGGGCATGCTAGGAATTTAATTGAATCTCAACCGTGCAATTTCTGCCTTCGGATCTGCAGAAGACGTGACAGATCCGTCATCTAACTGTGGCTTAAGGGAAGATGTAAAAGGGTATGCCGGATTATAAACCGTAGTGAGGCGCTTCTCCTTCTGCTATAACCGCACGGTATTCTTGCCTATGACTCTATATACCGAGCAAGTAAAAGCACATTTTACAGAAAAAGGTATTACGAACATATTTCGTGGATTTATGTCATATACTATTTCGTTTTTGTTACTTGTTGCTAAATATTGTAGATCTTGGAAAAAACATAGAGACTATTTCTCAACGTCTATTCCTGTAGTGTTAAGTATTCTCCTTATTTTTCGAAGACTGATACTTAGAATTGTTATTACGAAAAGACGAAAAGATGTAGAACATCAATAGAAAATATCACTATAACCACTTGGATTGTTCAAGTATCATAGTGTTATCGGATCATCGATGAACAGAAAGAGAGAAAAAGAAGGAAAGGGAAATAAAAGAGAAAGAGAGGGAAAGAAAGAAGATTTCTACAGAAACCGTCGGCGGTTGAACGGTAATATTTGCCATCGACATATCGACGTTATACTACGCCCAAGTATAGAATTATAAAGCTTATATACCCGCTTCTACTCAATATTATCTTTCGAAATTACTTACAAAATATAAACTCGGTGAAAGAACGATTGAGCTATAATCTTGAGAGAATAAGAGTAGTTTATTAAGATAACATATGCTACGCGAAGATCTTAGTTTTGAATCAAATGTTTTATGTATCATGTATCTCATTATTATAAAAAACATGTGAAAAGTATGTATTATAAAAATAACAATGAAGATAGACTTACTAAAGTTACATATATAAACCATTAAAAATTTTGAAATAACTTTTTAAATTTATACATAATAAATTTAAATCACGAAAGATACGAAATTAACTCAAAAGGATCAAAAGGTAAGAGTAAACAAAATATATTAATACATGGGTCCTGTGTATGGGTGACTACGTGGCTATCCCACGTAAAAGTACCCTCCAGCTTGAAGTAGCACGTTCAGAAAAGCCAAACAACGCAGAAGTGTGTGATAGAGTGATATCGTAAATGTATACACAGGCTATGAAACCCGTGTAACCAACGATCTCATTGGGTAACATAGGATGAATGGCAGTAGCTTTTATGTGTATCTTATACGGGGATATCTATCCTACTTTGAAATTTCTATATTAGTACAGATGATAGTATAAATAATCTAACTATACACGTATACCATTCTCAGAGAAAGATGTTTGGACTGCACGGTATTTTATTCCTCGTATACGGTATTTTATTCTGTTTTGCAGATTTCTACAATTCTTTGCATTTCCACGAAATTGTTATTCAAATAGTTTATTTCTCCGATCCCGATGCAATTACTTATCCATTAATCTTACGCTGAACCTACGGTGGTACCGTATCGATTTGTTGACTCTGTTGCAACACTAGGGCGAGACATTTTTGCATATGCCTTGAATCTGCGGTAGCCGATATTGGAAAATCTACGGGGAAAATCTCGTGTTCGCATTCGTTTTTGTCGTGGAATTATTCGCCGCGCCCTCATCTTGGTCGTTGCACTTCGCGAAGCGCAACTCGCGCGAAAAGCAGCAAGAATGTGATAGCGGAATGTGACAGTCGTTCACATCAACGCGATTCAAGCTTCAAATTGCAATTTGAACGCATGAATAGTTACGCATGTAAAAGACGGATTGAAGACGCGGCGTCGTGTTGACGCATTTTGAAGAAGCCGCGCGCAGGTCATTAACTCTCGGATCGTAATACTTGCGAATTGTACGAGCTCGTACGGAAGGAACACATTTGACCAAGGATACCGAGGAAAAAGCTTCAAGAGAGATGATGACCAATGAAAAAAAATCAGGATTCATTGAATTTTGATAGCTGCATTCGTTGCAATCATTCGTTATGATATGTATACTACATTAAATTCTCTTATATGTTCCTACCTAGTCGGTCTTGGTGAGAAGCTTGACAAATTGACGGGAAGAGAACTTCAGAATCGGCAATTTCAACTGGTATGGCCTATAGAAGGAGATTCGCGGTGCTGATGGCGGGTGGGTAGATTGGTACGGGAATGATGGGAGAATGGGGAGAACAGAGGAACGGCAGGGAAATGGGCTCGGCTGTCACATACACGTACTCCCCGGAGCTGCAAACTGATAGTGGACAGATACTGCGCATTCGTGGCGCACGGTTAGAATTAATTGCCAATGTTTGGCCCGGTACGTGGATATTGGGATGAATGTTCGTTAGCGGGCACGGTTCCCTCGGCATTATCCCGACAGAACGAGTTATCCCGTCAGAGCGGTACTTATGTTGGCCCTGATGCCCGAAAACGAGCATCGTGTTCGCTGATAATAGGACCATACAGTCATTAATCATGGAACATAGTGGAAAAAACGGTGAATCGGATTTCGAATGGTGGAAAACGTCCGCTGATAAGTTCTACATTCGATAGATATGTACCATGTACGGTGGCCTAATGGCTACAACACGTGACTTTACCGTTTGGAAATAACGTATCGAGTAGGCCATGTAAATGGCGCTATTGTTTGAACAGGTGTACAGCTTGTTTCGGTACATATGCGTCTATCGCGTCGAATAGAATAACATTTACACACACGCGTTTCGTATCGATTTCTATATAACAATTAATAATTCGATAACTTATCAACAGCCAGATGAAGTTAGTACTTCAATATTATTATAACTAATTACTTCGTTGTCATTTTCGTTGGTTATTGTATTGTATTTTTGATCAATAACGGTATTCGACAATTTATTTTCAAAATGAGGACCCTCCTCGTACGCGCGATGGGAATTTGCAGCAACGTAATGAGGTTCTGCAGTTGACGTAATCACGCGTGATGATGATAGCGAGGATTTCTAAATACGTCGCTAATCGTAACACGTTGGACCACAATGTAGGCAGATTCTCAAAGCGATTAGACTCGGGCGTATCACCTTTTTCCTCGACGATGCTGCAAAATTTCAGCCAGATAACACGTGGCTGGATCTAATGACCAGCCAATTTAGAAGTTAACGACATTACCTTGTACGCGAAGATTATGTTAATGTGACATTTCAGCTATGGATGCTCTTCTCGAGCCAAACGGTAGCGAGCGGACATTCGACCCTACGTGCGTGCAGACACGAGCAGACGCGTGGGCGTGCTTTCTCGCACGTATAGAGAAAGTGAGTACCTTGGAGAGAGAAAGATAGCCCCGCGCATAGAGCGTGGAAACGATTATTGTCCCGGGTATAAAACGTAACTACTTCCTTCCGCGGTACGGTGCAGCAAAGTGCGACAGTTTTGCAGTTATCCTCGGCCCTCAACGGCTCGGTATAATGGTAAGTGAATGAAGTCCACACCCAAGCGCGCTACGGTTGGTTTTAAATAAAGAAACCGTACGAGCTAACGTGATTTCTCGTCGCCACGAACTACGAACGAACAAAAAAAAAAGGAATCCACTTTTACTTCCTACCTTCGAAAACTCGTCGGTCGACAACGACGACAATGATGGTACCGTAATTGCGCTGTGATCCACGCTAACATGCAATAATTGGCGAACGTGCGCGATGTCTTTCCAGTTGAACGCGAGCTTCGAATTTTCTGTCGTGCGTGGAATGCGATCCGCTCCCTCCAAGCTCGGAATTCTCAAAGAAATTCCGTAGACGGAGACGAGTCGAGCTTTTATTTTCGAATGCGTCGTTGGCACGGGATACCCGATCGACGTAAGTATCCAATAATACGGACGTGATTTACGGAATGCAGGTAGCGTACATACCACTTATATACTATATACTACGATATTTAATCCAGAGAAGAATATAAACTACATAAAACTGGAAAAAAGCGAAATTTTTTCTTCTTCCCTCTTTTTTTGTCTAAATTAAAATTTCCGTTTTATGTACGCGAAATAAAGTTTATATCTAAATCGCTACTTAAGCTTTAAGTAAATTGCTACGTAACCTAAACTTACGGTGTCGAATAGAGATATAACAGAAAGGATTCCCGCGAAGTATTCTCGCCGTCGACGGCATTCTTATCTTTCGCATTTATCCTTTATCATTTCGAAACTTCTAAACTTCATCCACCATGCAACTCTGTTGCCGATGTAAATGGCATCATTTACGCGGATTATATCTGGAACTTACCTGAAATTGAAGAAAAATATTATTTCATATTTTTTTCTTATAATAAATGCGAAATAACTTGAAAGTATTATTTATTATCAGAGAGATTTTATGGTAAAAAAATACAAATGTAACTAGCGTGCGATTCTTATGTAAACAGAAAATTCAACTGTAACAAACTAATGTTTTTGTAAAAGTTTTTCTTAAAATAGAATTACAATGCGATGATTTTATCAACGCAGATTCTGTTAAGTAGCTTATGTTACTTTAAATATTCAACAAGAAACGATTGTAACACATCGCCAGGAAAGAAATGATAAAAGTAAATCGACTTTCTTTATAAAGGAGTTTCATTCAATTTTCTTTTCCTTCCGATGTATCAGCTAACAGGCATTGTGCGTGGAGATTGTATAATGCCGTGATACAAAACGGAAAAGTCCTTAGAATGTTTCCTCCGATAATAGGGAGACGTATTTCGCATTTCCTGTTTAAAGCACTTTATGTATTAGAGTAAAGATTGGAAACAAGAAATGCGCACCTTGTTTATGAGCTGGCATCTTTTTTAGAAATTATCAAGCTAATGAATGTCGAAGAGCAAGTAAATTATTTTTAGAATGGCATATACTTCTCTTTTTTCTCATCCCTCTCTTTCTTTTTTCCCTCTCCCTTTATTCATCTGCCTTCTATCTCCTACTTATACATTCATCTCTTCCTCTGTTTTTCGACTTTGAAATTCATTCTAGTCAATACTATTCAAATCATACTATTTAATCATAAAATCTGACTATATTCTGAATTGTATAATTAACAAGTGCATCTAAAGTTGACTCTAACTAAACTGATTATATATTAGAGTTAATACTTTTCAATATAAACAGAAGTATTATTTTTGCGTAAATATTAATTAATGTAAGCATAAAATTTCTAAATAAACTTCTTTGTTGTCAGAGCATCTAATTGTGTGTGTATATATATATATATATATATATATATATATACACATGCATAGTGCACTGGTACGATTTCACTAACTACACAAGAAATTACACAAGCCACGTGCAACCGTTGCAGCCGACTGTGTTTCGTCTTCCTGCGTGTAGACGTACAAAGTTTCGTCTCTACATCGTAACAGTACGTATCGTACCAACTGTAGGTTATGCCAGGACACATAATTAATCTGTCAGTTACGAGGGGGTAACAGAATGAAAAGACAGGAAGAAGGGACTGGTGTATAATGGCTGAAGTGTCGGAAAAGAAGCACCATCGGTCGTTGGCAAGCTACTTACAACTTCACCTGCTACTTTCTAACATAAATACACAACATAATAAACGGTAATCGTGAGACCCGCATTAGAGGGAACTTGGTGCTGGTCCTGTAGACTTTATTTCACCACAAATGAATATCGCGCATTTTATGAAGCGTTGCACCATCTCTGTTCTATTTACTTTCGCTCTCCGCTTTTATTTCCATGGGTTATGGAATGGTCTTCGTAAGTCTATCAGTAAACTCTCGCCGAGCTAATTTGAAATGAATAAGATTCTGATTCTGAAATTCTTTTAATTCAAATAAAACAATGAAGGAATGTTTGTTGTTTCAAAGACAAAAAACTGTATTTGAAAATTCATTTACGATGGATTTGTAAGTTATTGCGTTAGGAAATTGATTCGGATTGATATTCCGATATCAATAGAAATTAATATTTTTGTAAAATTATCTATTTTCCCGAAAACTAAACTTTAAATCATTAATTGCTTTAAAGAAATTGTGTCATATTAAATTAATATTTTCACAATGTTGTATTATACGTATAAAATATAAATCAAGAAATAGCAGCTTATTGGCGTAGTTCGTTATTATAAACATATTCTCTTATGTATTAATATGATAAATTATATCGAATTTTAGTGTAACTTTGTTTCTTGTGGTAAATTAATCAAGCATCCATGATTCACTGTTTTGGGCATTCTCATAACACAATAGAATCTCCGTTAGACAGCTTTAACCTACATTTTCAGGCAAATGCATGCCACCCCATCTCTGAAATATGCAGAAGAGAGGCCGTTAGTCGGTCAACAGTTTTTTATCGGTCATTTCAGGCAATCTAGTCATCACCGCGCTCTAAAATGTCGCGCATGCAGAAACGAATTAAGGATCGTTTAATTTAATAAAAGCAAAAAATGTATATTTTGTTCCAATGACGCGTCACTTGTATTCATTCTATGTAAAGGAAAATTTAAAATATCTATAAATGTCGGCGAAATAAAATTCGAATACTGCGGAAAAACAGAATAAATTGAAGTAAATTAACTCTTACAATACACAAATTTAAGTACGAAATGTTGTATCATAGATATAAATCTGAGCGGAGTGCATTTTCGCGTAATTGACGTATCCCCTTTTAGTAACGAACGCTGTACTGTAACTTGTTAGCGTCACGCCTGAAAATCTCAGGTCATACACAAAGGTGTTATAAAAAATCTTCAACCTGTCCTATAAGCGAGTTTGCGTCGCAGTAATTTCCACTTGGCTTCTTTCCACCCTCTGACCACCCCATTGACCCAAGGGTATTCCCTCCAGTGTTACCTCATGCTGACCAACTCGTGTTTTTTCTCACCCTTAACCTGAGGTGAGCGTGAGGTTAACCGTAAGGGCAGAGATAGGAGTAAGGGAAGTCGTCTAACTGAAGCAAGAATAAAAGCGTGGATTTGGAGAAGAATTGATGGAATCGACAAAGGAATACCCTCGGAGGACGGCTTCGAAGAAGACACGGTCTGCACATTCTGCAAATGTACTGATCTCCTGGAATTACCCAACAATATTATTTAAAATATCCGCGATAGAGGCGCGTTGAATCGCTATAGAGGTCATATTCCACAGCAATTAATCAAGTAGCGCACTGATAACTTGTGCGAAACGGGTGCGCGTATAAATAATGTAAGAAAGTAGAACAAAGTTGGATGATGTATACTTTTCAGAGAGGAGAAATGTTCTATGGTTTATGACTGGGTTTACGGCTGCAGAACGTCCTATCGATTCTCTTCTGCAGTGCTGTCGACGGAGACGACAACGTAACATTTCATTCTAGTTATAACATCTAGCACTTTATTACACTTGCTGAATATCGAGGCTAATGCAACTCCTTCACTAATAATCTTGTCCATCAGTATAATGAAGTTATTCTAATCGTCAGTGAAAATATATTCACAATGACATACCTTGATAAAATGATAGATGGTAATCGAATCTATTAGAATATTGCATAATGATCCAGCAATTATAATAGACATGCATATTTATGACAATATAATTTTTAGCAGTTTTTTTTTGCAATTTAAGTAATTCGATACATTTATTTATAACGATTATGTGCCAACTTTAGAATTTCGCAATATCGAAAAAAGAAAGAAGGAATACTTTAGTGACATCTTCCAAATGGACCACCCTGAATATTGAAGAAAATACGCGCTTGTGAGATGTTAGAACAGTTGACGGGTTTGATCTCATACTTCGTGGCCACTTAGAAAATGTCGGGCTTTTACTTACTCAGGAGCTATTAGTACCAAGCGCTCACGAAAGACAAGCTCAAGCAAACATCTCGTTAAATTACATTAATGCATGAATAGCCATGGATATAATATCCTTAATTGAAAATATTGTTATCGCTTTTTTGAATACTTTAATAGCAAGACTATTATTTTCATGTCATATAATCATTATAATGAGACACAACCCATGTTTCTCCTTGAAGGGACTGTGCACATGTATGTATACGTTTTTTTAAATTTCTTTTTAGAATTTTTTTTTATTTTTAATATTTTTATAAATTACCTGTTTTAAAAAGGTAAATATTTACTCCTAACAGTGAATAATTATTATAACAAGACATAGATCATGTTTCGTTTAGAGAACATGAACATGAATACATTTTTTATGAATTACTTTTTAAATTTAGAATTTTTTATTTTTTATTTTTAGTTCTTATTTTTTTAATAAATAGAATATTAATATATTTATAGTAAAATTGTCATATAATATCTACCTTTATATAAAACAAATTCTGTAAGTTTTGATGCAAAAATATTCAAATTTACATTGTTATATGCACATAGTCTCTATAAAGATTGATATAACTTGCTCATGCAATAAAAGCTATTTCTATATTCAACAAAAAAATGACTTGGTTCAATGGGTCAAGGTAAATCGATAACTACAGAATATCGAAATGCAGACAGAAATAACAGAACTGTAACGACTTTCACTCTTTGCACTTATTGTCAAATCCTCAGGAGTCTCTTGTGTCTGTTAATTACATTCTCGATAATTATAGGTATGGACACCCTCAAACATTTTCTCCTGTGTTCCGACTCTGCCATCTCTCTTTTTTCGTCTGTAATTTTTCACCAACATCCTTTACGTCAAGCGTAAGATCACGGCACACGCCATAACGATATCGCGGCGGCCTTTTTTGTGGGTGAAATTTATGGCGAGGTAATAGAGGGCAAATTAGAACCACATGACTGGCTACGCCATCAATCTCCGCGTTTCCCTCTCAGCCAGCGGGTCTCGTGGCGCCGAATAAACTAAACCTGCTACTGCGTGCTTATAGCTTTGTCGAATTCCTTGCGATTCTCGCGAAGAGCTTAAAATCGTTAAACTTGCTAAGTGTGCGGCAAAAACACGAATCTGGGTTCTGTGATTCCTTAATTGGGTATCTACCAAGCGGGCGCGAAAAGGGAAAACTCTAACTTAAGAAACGATGAGTTAAGTTTGGTTTGGTAATGGGCTTTATGCAATTAGGAAAATTCTTTAGCTTAATAATTATTAATTTATTATATATAGTAACTTTATATATTTATTGCATACAGTACTTTTTTTTTAGAAATATTAACAATAAAGCCATTATTTCTTTAATTAGACGTTGATCAATTTTAATTGATGTAATTATAATAACGTAAAAAGGATAAAATTTTCTGATATTTCGATGCTTTAATTACGTTAATTTGATCATTAATGAATCCCGTTTAATAACAAACTCAATTATATTACTCTCTTGAGAATTATTATGAAAAGGCCTTGCATTCTATTTTCCTCTTTCTCATTGTACATTCTATAGCTCTTCACTGTAAGCATATAAAGTAAGATGAATTTTCCGCTTTGTTACGTATGCATGAAAGCCATGGTCCTTCATGGACGCATTAGTCGTAAGTAATAATTAATTTTTCCCCATCGTGCCATATAAAGAAAAAAAAATAACCCAAGTTAACGAGCCGCATGGTAGCTAAACGTTATCTTCATAAAGTGTTGTACGTATTTTATAGCTCGAATATGATACAGGAACAATTGTCTCAGGACAAGAATATAAAAGAAAAATGTTCTCACAATTAGAACAAGCAATAACCGATTTAATCACTCCGATTTATTTTTCCTGTAAACTATTTTACTAGCAATTTCAAGAATTGCAAATGAAAGAAACTGAATTCAAGCATGAATCAGAAATACAACACTGGAATCATAGTTTGATTATAAAAATTATGAGTTGACATTTATTTAGATCGATGCAAATACCTTGCAAATATGAAATCATGAAATTTTAAAATGTTTAAACGCTCCTTTGCAGTCTGTTCAAATAATTATAGGAACTTTCATCAAGACAAAACATCATATCATTTAAAATTCGATATTGTGTTTTACTAACGTTGCAGTCTGTGACTGCGAAAATCTAAATTGGGAAATAGCTATGTTATATGCATAGTTTAGAAAAACTATCGCTCCGGATATAACAAACTTGCGCTGTGAATGAGCTCAATATATTCACAACTGTGCTCGATGGAAATCTTCAAATAGGCATTGCGATATCTGAAAGTTTTACCATAGCTTCTAGGAGGATGAGCTTTATCGACCAGGCAATCTGAACGCCGGTACCGTCATGGATAAATTTCAACTTTCTTCGAAAGCAGAAATGAAAATTACGCGCAGTAAACGTAATCCTTCCACAGATGCAAAGGACCGATAAGACCCACGCGCAATTTAACTCGTTAGTCTGAAACAATCACTGCCGAATTGACAGTTCTATATTTTTACCGTAGCAACTTGTGCAGTTCGGTTCTCCAATTAAATACCCCGCAATTAAGCTCGCTTGGTTCATTGTCGGAGCCTCTCTTTCTCTCCTCGCCAAACCCGATAAATATATACCTTCTCGCACTTTATAGATAGCGATTCGTAGAAGATGCTCTAGAGAGGATTATGATAAGAGATAAGCAAAAACTTTACTTGGAACGTTCTCGATTTGCATCGACAATAAGAAGCAATTATCTTTGGAACAATGAGATACTATTCTGTAACAGAATCTCCTTCGTGGGGTTTGTGTAGTGCACTCTGCACTTATTAATAGCGCCGTAACGGGAACTGCCGGGCGCATGAATGCAACTATACACGCAGCCGCGAATCATTCCGGGATGATGAGCACAGAGGATTTCCTTCCTCTTTCTTTTCTAAGGCATTCTCCACATCATGTCTGGTATTCCGGCCTAACAAACTCCGATATATCGGTACGACGCGGGTAAGCGCAAA
>NW_017259267.1:1177360-1183042 GCF_001594045.1 Atta colombica | reverse complement strand
TATATATATATATATACGTGCTTCTTTGCAGAGCTACGATGCATTCGCGACTTGGATACGGCTCTATGTACACTAACGGCTTTTCTTTGTTCGAATCTTCGTTGGCGTAAAATTTGTGACGTCTCGCGCAAGGAACAATGAAATCTCATAATACTCGTGGACAAGGCGGACATACCGGGATAATATATTATTCGATGCCAAATGAGACATTCACAAACAAGAAATTTACCATAATGAATCGTTCTTCCGATCGTTCTCGAATAATGCTGAAGTAACGAATTGTACGAAGGCTGCAATTTGCATGATATTTGACGACACGTGAATTATGGAACCGTACAGCTCTTTTGTGCGAAGTAGTTACTTCCACGTGGCAGCGTTACGCTTAAGCGATCGCCTGGAAATTTCATTCGTATATACGCGTGCCTACGGCGCGATGTAATGAAATATGCTTTCCCGATATTCCAATATTGCCGAAGAATAATTTATTTCCTTACGAGTGCCCGGCGCGCGTAATACGGATAATGACAAAAATCCGCTATAAGGCACCGAATAATTCTTTTTGCCTGTCTAAAGAAAGAAAACATAAACACATAAATTATGTTAAAGAAATTCTGATCAAAATATTTTATATTTCGATCTATATAAGAAAGATTCTTTCAATGAATTCTGAGAAAGGTCCGCATATATGGCTACAATACCCGTAGTAACATCTGTATCGTCGATATCAATCAAAAACTATCCGACAGAGATCCACTACGGATCTCGTGTCCGAATGAAAAAGGATTTCGTGACCATAGCTTACTTCAGCCTAGAACTTGGAAAGCACCTCGTTCCATTAGACGTAAAAATTCCCAGAAAATGTTTCGATTTCAGATAGTCTCCTTCGAAATATCGGTATCGCTCCACCTGATGTTTCGTCTATGTATATACAGACGTGCTAGGCCAAGAAGACTGCGTAGAATGGTGCGCGGGAGACACGAAGGGTAAATAGGACATTTGGGAACGGGGGTAACATTGTGAAGGCATCCACGAAGGAACAGACGAGCGCACTCAGCAAGGGATAGGTACCAAGCTGTCTCTGATCTGACACGACGAGATTACCGTCGAAAGAGGAAAAACGCGTACGCCCTTCCAGAAAAGAATGAATGGCAAAAATAGACTCCGCGGAGCTCCTACCGTCGGATGAGCTGAAATGTGGAGGGTAAATTATGAGGTATGTACATACACGAGTGCACGTACCTGCACGATAGATTACGCGTGGACACATTATTCGTTGCGGAATATGCGCATAAATATGCATGAATGAACGTGCGGAGGATTTAATCCGAACTACCAAAAGAAAAGTGACGCGTGCGAGTAAAGTAATCGCTGTGTAGAACGTCGTTTGAATTTCAAGAAACAATTCGTCTCTTCATGTATTTTATGTCATTTTTTTTAATAGTGTTAACATCGTGCATGCAATCGATAAATTATTCACATAAAAGAACAAAATTATATATATAAGGTATGTAAAATAATATAACAGGAGGGAGATATTGCTGTATTTCAAATAAGAACGACATTTGCGTAGGAAATCGTTTACATTATACAATGAGTTTAATTAAATCTGGTTAAATCTATGACTGGGCCCATTAATGTTACTAATTAATTTCTCATTATGTTATTTTCATCAATTTTCCGCTATGAGGCGAAGCTATTAGTCCCGCTGCGAATTGTAGTGACATATACCTTAAACAGATTGAAACAATAGACGGTATATAATTCGCGCGTATATAATTCGAGAGAGATACTTCTTTATCGATTTCAAATTGGAATGTAATCATACTGATGAGAATGAAATGTAACGTAGAATGTGAAAAGAACATGGATATCCGAAAATATATAAAACAAGTTCCTCTAACTTTATATATAAAATATATAAAAGCGTCGTTAAATTGTTAAATTAAAAATGATAATGTTAATTTGTTCAAAACTGTCTTGATTAAATTCAGTAAATTGTGTGATATTAAGTTTTTTTACCTCACGCATGTATAAGAATACGCGCGCAGCAATTATGTCGCGTCGAATTTTACTTCTTTCTATTAACGTGCAATAACGAGCGGCAAAAAGAATGCTTTGACCGTTACAATAGCGCGGGTATATTCATACCGGTGCACGTGCCTCTAACAGAGGCTACGTATATGTAGAGGATTACTTTTTATTGAAACCGTACTGGACGAGCTCACCGCGTGCACGCGGCATAGCGTGCAATGCGATATTTTACGCGAAGTCTCGGGCACGGAATTTTATTTTCCCGTTATTATAGCTAATACATAAACTCGTTTCCCCAGCTGTATATTAAATTAATGTTTAATATCATACAGCGCGATGTATTGCATTATCCCGGCTATACTTGCAACGCAAACAACAGAGTTCCATATTATCCTATATTACAAATCTTCAATTTTCATTACTCTGTTAGCTCTTCGATTAAACAAAAAACAAAATAACGTCCATATATAGAAGATAATATAGGATTTGCGTGATATCAAGTTATTATGTCATCGTAACGTTAGGTTCGATTATCCGGAACGGTATGGAAACAAATAGTCTTATATAAATTTTTAATTAGATAAAATACTACCGTCGCTACACGTCACTTTGCCTCTAAACCGCATCATCACTTTGCCGAATCATCCGGCACCTTTCGCTATCGGAAACTATTCTCTTTCTGCGGTTCCGCTCGCCGCAACAAGCTTTAATCTGCTTAGCCGCATTCAGACTACGTGGGAAACTGCACTCGTGTAACTAGATTGTGAAATCTAGTGTGTCCCTAAAATCGAGGCCGTGTTCCTGTCCCGGTGAGCTATAGCACCCTGTCCGCCCACGACGTGTCTACAATCCTGCGCTACAGATTTAAATAGTTTGCGCGCCACGTAAATCGTCGTATTTTACGTTTTTCCTTTCTTCGAAACTCTTGTAACATCACGCCGAAACGAAGCCTGTTTACTCGCTCGAAATCTTCATTAAAACACGTTTAATCAACGCAATGCAATCAAAATCGCTGATTATTGTGTTTGTATTTAATTTTGGTTGTACAAACCAATGTTTTGACACGATATGTGATCAGATGATGTAATCAGTACATGATGTAATCTCTGTTTTTTTTTAATTTCTGTAAGTTTAATAATTTTTATATATAAAAAATTACAGTTGGACAAAATGGAAAATTTTCTTCTCCCTTCCCTGGGCTCCTCACGTGTCCAAATAAAACTAGCAAAAAATTTCTAATGTAAAAGCTTAAAGTTTGCTCTACAAAATCGTTTTTTAAAAATGTTTCTAAGATTTTTTATTACTGAGTTATTGTGAGTTAAATAAAAGGAGCAGTTTGACTTTTATTGCTCACGACTCCGTAAAAATCATCATACCAAAATTCAAAAAACAAATTCTTAAACTAAAACTTTGTTCAATCTTTTTTTTAAACATGTAGACATAATACAAATAAAGTGCTACGAATTTTTGTTCCGATCCAATACAAAATGTTAGTGACAAAATAAAAGAAATTCATTGTTATTTATCAAACTACTTTCTCGTAATAATTCTCAATAATATGAGAAAATAAAGACATGATCAATAACAATAAATGTTTCCTGCATATAAAACTTTGTATTTATCATTTGTTATACATGTTCGTTTACTTTTGAAAGAAAGAGATCATCTTGATGTGATATCAAAGATGTTCCAGTAAATGTTCACATATCATCACATAAATGCGATTCTATTCCGCTGGAGATCAGTTACAGAAACTTCCTCATTCATGTGTGTCGAAAGCAAATGTGATACGCTTCGAAACACACATGCTCCATTATTGGATGCATTAAGAATATATAGAGAAAGAGAGGGAGAGAGAGAGAGAGAGAGAGAGAGAGAGAGAGAATACATAAATTGAAAAACTGTAGAAAACAAAAATGATTCAAACAAGTATATTTCTATGATGTTAAAAATAATTTCAACTTTGCAAAAATAAATAAAAAGGATTATTAAATAACAGTTCTTGAATAGCAATCTCGTATTTCTGATTTTTCTTCTGTGACAATTTTCGAGAAATCTTCATCATTACGAAAATATAATGCAATATCCGAGAATATTGTCAGTTCTCAATATATTAGGAAATGATATTACGTCGTCTTTATCGATGATGAAATATCAATTTTCAACGACTCGTTGATTGTGAATCTTGCCAGAATGTTGAACTGGTAAAAGTGGTGCAAACGATTCATGGATGAAATCTACCAGTACACACACGTGGGATCCCGACAAGCTTTAAAACTCGACTCAGCCCGGTTCAATCACCGATCGTTATTTCCTCTAGAGTTCGACACAGTAGATACATTCTCAACGACTAATCCAACGTCAATCACGTATCGATTTCTCGACATGGAAGCATGCCCAGTAATTCGATTGACGAAAATGTTTGAGACGTATTAAACAGTGCGATATGCGATATGCGATATCATTAATTTACATATCGCACAGTTATTTGGAAATTTCGATTACTAATTTAAATTTAAAACATAAGGTTTTTAGAGCATATGCAAATAATTCTATAAATAAAATAGCAATAAATAGCTATTTTGCTTCTTCAAAATTTGGAAATTCTAGCTAATTCTGGATTCATATATAATAATCTTTACACGGAATAATTTTGTTAAAATATTAAAATAGTACCGATCTGAAAATAACTTTGGAATCATCAAAATTATTATATAAGAATTATAAATATAATGAGCAGTACTGCAAGAAATTTTGATATTCTAGCAACCAGCTTGAGCGTCCTACATAATTATTTTGATGGCTCAATAAAATTATTTTCAGATCTAACTAAATTTTTAGATACTATTATTTTTAGATACTCAGCGAAACCTTTTCATGTAGAATTTATACGTCATATATTGCTATCTCCAGTATACAAAAATATACGATTTGTATTTGAATTTTTATGATATTGTGTTTGTAGAATTAGACAGAAAATGTTATAATATTTTTATTTAACCTTATAATATTGTTCTCCGTTATGATCTCTACTTTGCGAGCACATCGGCCTTTCGGTCGAGTACAATTTTGCAAAAATGCGAGCACATTGTTGGCAACCTAAGAAGGACATAATACCGAACGCGACTTATCCGAATACTGATAGAGCCCGGAAAGGAATCCTTCCTAAGCGCGGCCATACATAGGCTTACCGCGGCTTACAGTGATGCCTCTCTCTTTTACAGTCTGGCGTCCCGTTTCGCGAATTTCGCAAAACTCAAGAGGCTATCATACCAAGACGGAAAAATATTTTGCTAGGTCACACTGAGGAGAACGTACGATTCTATAAATTACGCAAGATAATGGTGACATAATGTCGGTAGGTAAATATTCCACATTAAATGAATAAACAAAATAAAGTACAACTCAATAAACTAACGCTTCGAGTTCTACACAATTAACAATATTCATTTTTGCCAGAGTCTTGCACACAATTTTTCAGCTAACAAAGGTAACTTGGAGGCACTCGATATATCTCGTTTAACTTATGAAGGCTGCAGTGCTGCGAAACTTATGAAAAAACAGCAAACATTCGTAGACTCGACAACTTTTTACGTCGTATATTTATATTTCTCTCGATCTTTTAATCTGGTTATATATATTGAATTCTGT
>NW_017259267.1:1176143-1177260 GCF_001594045.1 Atta colombica | reverse complement strand
TCTGTTCTCTCTCTCTCTCTCTCTCTCTCTCTCTCTCTCTCTCTCTCTCTCTCTCTCTCTCTTTATTACTTATAACTTCAACCACGTTATATGCTTAAGTAAAAAAATAAATTCCAATGGAAAGCAGAACGAAGATTTAAAAGTTAATTCTATAATTCATATAAGTTGATTAACTTGTGTAGCTTGTAATATTCACATGTTGCAGAACTTGAATACAGTATTTTATAAGCATAGAACTGGCGTAACCAGAAATAAAGGAGTATGATGTATACATATGTATACATTATTTCAATATGTAGTAATCTTGACGTGAGTGTTAATCGCCTTATACTCATTTTAAATGAATCTCGCGACATCCCAAGTTAACAGTCCATTAGTAGAGGTCACGCTGCATCGCGCATGCTTCAGAGGCTGCACAACGCGGAAACTGGTGCAAGACTGCGTTATATTTCGGCGATTTGTTACATACAATTTTCGCAGAAAAGCACGCTACAATCCGCACGTACCTACATTATTTATTTCTACAACAGATTATATCGTTTATTTCTACAATAGAATTTATTACATATGATTTCTCAATAACAAAGAGGATTAAGATAATAACATAAAAATTATTTTTATTCGAAACAAAACCGAATTTCCCTTGTACGAAAGTTCAATTCAGGGTAGCGATCATGTAACTCTTTCCCTAGGGCGGAAATGTGAAAAGTGAAAATTTTTTTATATGTATATGTATATATGTGCATATATCGTACATGAAAATTTTCACTTTTCACATTTTCGATGGAAAGAAAAAGTTACATGATCGCTACATAGAATAGTATCTATATGGTATTAATGCTTGTTCCATGTACTATTACACTTCTCTTTGAAACAAGAGAGAAGCAGAAATCTCTTCGTCAAACCGCTATAGTTCATTACAGTTAGTATGTTCATGCTGGTATCGTGTGAGACGCTGGTAGCGAAGTGAGACGTGTAGCAGATATGAACTTCGGTACAACGATGACACGATGACATCGAGGCATACGTCTTCTCGCGAATTCATCGTGCCACGCGCGACAAGATTAATGATCGGAAAGAGTGTGGGTCGTGCGAATTCACACTCGATAAAATTTGC
>NW_017259267.1:1172476-1176043 GCF_001594045.1 Atta colombica | reverse complement strand
CCCCCCCCCCCCCCCCCCCCCCCCCCCCCTCTCTCTCTCTCTCTCTCTCTCTCTCTCTCTCGCTCTTCCTCTGAAAATATAACACGCTCCGAGTTCTCTTGTAAATATGCGTATTGGAAATGTCCTCCCACACATTCAGCGTCCATCCGTTCCATTTCAACCAAAGAATCGACGCGAGCGCGTCAGGACGCCTCATACAAATCGCAAATTTGAAAGCACTTTTCCGACGACACGTAGATACGGTTGCGTATGCATTTCCGCGTCATCCCCATTTACGTGCGACTACTACGACACGGTGCTTCTCGAGATTTGCGACAAACGGCGAGAAGATGAACTCAGCTTTGTACGGCGATATATCAATAAGTTTCTGCGCTGGAAATATGATTAAAATTTTAACGCTTAATACAATCAGGAGAAAACACGTGTGAAATTCTGTATTGATTATCAGTTTTTCCATCTATGCCACAGGCGTTTAGAGCATATATTATCATAATAACAGAAACTGAAATTAATTGCAAAATTTGCCGTCGTCACGCTTGTTGTGTGCTTATTGCTTTTATGTCAGATAAATAATTTATTTCTTTAATCTTTTGCAATTATAAGCTAAGATATATGTTTAACTCGAATTATAAGAAAATGCTGAGAAAATAAAACAGTTTATTCTTCAAATATCATATCATGTTTGTACTATAATTATCCTAGAAAGAACGCAAGTACAGAGTGTATATCAAATACACTAAAAAATTTTAAGAAGTGATTCTTTATAAAAATTTAAGATGGCTTCTTATGTCCGAAATGCCTTAGTTTTAAAGATACAGAATGCCAAAATTGAAGGAAAAATTTTGGTTTTCCCAAAAATTTCAAAAATCATTCGAATTATTTTGATAAAATTACAAAATTTCAAAATAATTTGAGTATATATCCTGTATATTTCTAGAACTATTTCTAAGACACGGAATGTACATGCTAGCGATAAATTACTTGTGGCCATCGTGCAGAGGATAATTGCTAGAGACGTTGCGTGCATGGCGATCCATATAAGATTTGAAAACTTACTTTCAAAGTGTTATATGCAACGTATTCGGTATGCTGCCATATAATCCGGGAAGTTATGAAAGTTTGTGCAAGATCGGGCTATCATTCGATGATTCAACCATACCCTTATGTGAATACCAACGCATTTCAAGTTAAATGGCGCTACTAACAAAATAGTTTGCACCTTATTCGGCATGAGTCTCGATGCCTGCACAATCCTCTCAAGTTATGCTCATCCATATTGTCGAGGAAACTTTTTAACGGCTCATGGAACTCTGCTTCGAGCTTTCATGAGAAATCTAATAGCGCTAGCGTAGTTCTAGACGCGTGCAGAAGACAATATCCAAGCTTGAGTTCCAACTGATTATTACTATCATTAAGTGGATGGAATATTACGGTTATTACGGGTTTGTTCATCATTTTAAAAAAATTTAATTATTTCTAAAAAAGATAAAAACAATTCTTAAATCGAGACATAGAATGTTTTATTATTCAAGATTTCAGTTCAAAAAATTGAGTTAAACTTAAAATTAAGTTTGTCAAATTAGTGATCAAATTAATCTCGTTTCTTTTTAATGTTCATAATATATATATAGTTGTCAGAATCAGTACGCCGGTAGCAATCATTCTATTAGAGAATAATAATACACGCATATATTCCTATAGATAGACCTGCCGGCAGTTCTCCGTCAATTCGTTTGTGAATGCTTCCAACATCGAACAAAGGACATCGTTTTGCGAAAGCACTCGATAACGGACAAAGGATCCCACGAATAGCGTAGATATCGAATGAATGGATACACTGCGAATTGTTGTGCGCTATATGCCGTGATTGAAGTATAATCGTACATAAATTAAGATAATCGACGGACATGCGACTTATACATGAATCGTTTTCCCGTCACGTAATTATACAAGTAGCAAGACAAAATAATAATTTACATCCACGTCTTTTCAAATAAACCAAATCAAATAAACAAAGTATCGAATTAAACGTAATATGATTCACTGCGATAAAATTATGTATGGATCAATATCGTCACATCATGGTATATAAATAGAAAGAAATCATTGAACACGAAGATAGAACTTCCATTAAAGAAAATTACCATATGATAGGTACCATCAAGCCAATATATATCCTCAAATCAATATCTAGCATTCAATCGTCATTCATTTCATCTTATCTTATTTCCAATAGAGGACTCTTTCTACTTTTCTCACGCGCGTGTCACCCCGAGATTAAATGTAAAAGAGGGAGGATACTCGCGCGTATACTCTTTATTTGCGCTCTGCGTATTACTCCAGGTTGCAGAGCGGCGAATTCATACGATCAAATATGGGATATTTGTGCCTTCGAGTGCGGATATTCGCTTTGATTTCGCGTTATCGACGTCAGTTCATCGATCCGTGAATTCATTTGCTCGTAAAGATTTTACTATTCCGTCGAGCCGCGCGAGAAACGATAAAAAGGTTTTTTCCTTTATGGGATTTAGTGGCATCTCTTTTCTGTCTCTAACGACATATATTATACAACTTCGATAAAGAATTAAAAATGAAAATTACAACAATATCAAACTTAAATATTATAATTATTTTTGAAACATACGTGTGTCTTAATCTTGCATTGATCAAACTACTTAATGAACATAATTTTACATAATCAATAATCACTTAAATATAATCTGTCAAACAATTCGCGAATTCATGTTAAAAAATATAGAATTGAGTTTCTAAAGAAACGCTAAATAAATGTATATGC
This sequence comes from Atta colombica, assembly GCF_001594045.1. Classification (NCBI taxonomy): domain Eukaryota; kingdom Metazoa; phylum Arthropoda; class Insecta; order Hymenoptera; family Formicidae; genus Atta; species Atta colombica. The sequence continues at coordinate 1,173,246 of NW_017259267.1, read as the reverse complement.
AATTGTATTTTTATTTTATAAAATGGAATGTTCGCACATTGATTTACATAAATTTTTTTTATTATATAATTTTTTATGTGTATTTAATATAAAAAGACAATTGTTATATCTTTGATATTCTGAACAGAATAACAATCCATCACCATTCGGTATACTTTTATACAAACGAGATTCTTGATAACATTTCGAACGTGTCTCTATATACACTACGTTGACTACACAAATCGCACTTTTGTACGGGCTTTTCGTACGGAAAACAAAATTTACATATAACGCTGGCTTCATATAATAAATTAAAATGCGCTTATATGCGAGAATGATATTAATTAAAACTGTGAGATTTGCATTGATTATAATGTGCCACTAATTGAAAGCGACTTATCCGCACGTTGCATTAAAATGTAAATCAAATCTCCAGCGTCATGGGCATTCATGTTCGTGCCAATAAAGCAAGAATGCTGCAAAGGCACAATAGAAAACACATTTGCCAAATTGCCTCTATACATATTTTTCTTTGTTTTTAATTGAAATGTATTATTATATGAGGCAATATTTATCGGAAATTTTATTGGATATACACAGTGTGCAAATGCCATATATTAACTATATTACAGAAATAATAAATATGTATGTCCTATCATAATTAATTTTTACTTTACTGATATTCGCTATATTTAAAATTCGCGCCGTATTTGAAACAAAGAAACAAAAATGTAAATGTAAAAATATAATTTAATTTATCCTAACGATATAACTGGTTTTTGCTAATT
>NW_017259267.1:1166796-1172376 GCF_001594045.1 Atta colombica | reverse complement strand
TTTTTTGTATTCGTATATATAAGTGAAAATTATATCTTATTAATTTATATCTTATTAATTATTATTCTTATACGTAAATGTTTCATCAACAATTAGATTATGATCGTTATGATAATATTCTTTTATTTAATCGATAACTTTCTTTATAGCCTATTCTTAACGTTCGCTTCAACTATTCTCCAGTGGGCTGTTATAATATGAAATCGCGCAGAACTCAATGAATCATAACTTTCATAAGTTCACGATAATCATATCAACATTCATAATATCTAGAGCAGCAGATCTGACATTAAACCGAAAGTTTCATCGTGCACCCAGACGACCCTCAAGCTGTTACGAAAGAGGGAATTCGCGCAACCAACCGAGAAGATATAATCCTTCTGTCGCAGGGAAAGTCAAGTCGGACAAAGTCAAATCCCGCGCCAGTACCTATACGCCTCGAAGGTCCCCGACCAGCTGAAGGAAAAGCAAAGATTGGTCCTATATACTATATGGAACTTCGGACACCACGCACGAATATCATCGTCCGACAGCCGCACCGGCTACCGATATTGTACGCTCTCACGGGTTTTACTTAAATGCCAACGCAAATACGGAGACTACACGTGCATTCGATGTGCTTCAGTGACATTTCTCCGAGGAGAGAACGTTCGTTCGTGGACTTTAAGGTGGCATGGCAATGCACCCAAGTTCGGACATAAAAGATATTCTCACCAGCTTCCACTAAGTTCAATGAAGCGGCAACAAGCATACGATTCTTCAATATAAATAGATATTTTGTTATTACGTTTTCAATTTAAAAATTGTTGGTTGCGACAATCTGTAAATATATTTGTTATAGATATTAAATTTTGTAGTCATTTCTCCAATTTTTATTTTATATTCTTTATTAATTAATTTTACTGCCACATTTTTCTTAATTATCCGCTATTTTTACTAAATATTATTTCCAAATATAACTAATATAATTTAAATAACAATATCTACTATTTATAACGAAAAAAAATATAATTGATTTTGTTTTTTTATATATTTAATTTAAACATTTTGATAAGTTTGTTAATCATATTTCTTTATATTTTATTCCTTCACTTTTCGTTATACAAGTGTCATAATATGAACACTTGTATTCAATAGATGTATTTGTAAAACGTGAAATGCAGAAAACCAGTTTTTATTGCATGTCGCTGCGTTCGTGAAGTTATAGCATTTTAAAAATTCGACACGCGCGTACGCCATTCATGAAGAAAAACTGCACGTATTTTTTTGCACATAATTCGACAGATGCGCAGAAAAAAAACAACTGTAAAAAAACGTATAATAAATGTGATTAAAATATGATTCGTCGCTGAGAAATGATCGCGCGTGTTAATCGATTCTTCCATTCGATCGAATTTATAAGAAGATTATATAATTATCAATATCGTAAAAAGTCATCAGATAATTATTTAAATTACTTGAAAACTAGCTCTTTCAACATGTGCGAAAATTGCTCATTTCGATCAATTTTGTGTGTGTGTGTGTGTGTGTGTGTGTGTGTGTGTGTGTGTGTGTGTGTGTGTGCGTGTACGCGCGTGTTTGTGTGTTCTAACAAAATATCGGTGATTAATTACAAAAATAAAATTAATTTCATGTAAAGATCTTTGTCTTGATAGACATTTCAATCGATATCGTAAGTTAATATAATATCTTTGCATAAAAAATTCGCAGCAAGATAAACTCTTTCGCAAGTTAAGAGTAAGTTACTCTATACAACTCTTCCAAAGAATATAAAATTATTTATCTTATCTTATCTGGGACCGATTATTTTGAGAAACAAGTATTATAAAATATGAAAATAAAATTAATTCACACATAAAATAAAAATCATGATGTACATTGAGATCTTCATTTCTTGTTATTATTTTGTGCTAAATTGTTATTGTTTTGTGCTAAATTGAGGCTTGTGATATCTTAAAATCTAATTATCGAAAATTCTTCATCATTTTGTTATATATTTATCTCAAGATCTAAAGATTATGACGTTTTAAAGTCAGTGTGTGTAACAATAAAAGATATCTTAAAATTTTAAAGACATCTTATAGAAAACAAATTGGATGTTTGTTATTAATTATGGAAAATTTTTAATAATTTTAATATAATTATTTTTAATAAACAAAATGTGTGTGCGTGCATGCGTGCGTGCGTGCGCGCGCGCGCGCGCGCGTGTGTGTGTGTGTATTTGTGTGACTAATATTTTTTTAATATTGTAAAATAGATATTATTGGTGATTAATTTATCTATATAAACATAATAATATTACCTACACACACACACACACACACACACACACACACACACACACACAAACACACACACACACACACACACACACACACACACACACACACACACACACACACACACATATAATTATTAAATATACATATATGTATAATTAATAAATGTTTTTTTTATTTAAATTTGTATGAATAAAGTATATTTATTATATTAAAATATTTTATTTATTCATTCCTCTGGCTGTTAATTTTAATTAATTTTTGCCTAATTAGATGATTAGATAAGATAAAAAATTGTCATGTACAGGAAGATTTTACAGGAGATTTTAGTCCCGATTTCTATATTTTCTCAAATGCTTTGTAGAAATATACGATGATATTCACTACAAAAAAACTCAAAATGAAAAAATGAGTAAAGAAAACTTCTTCATGCATATTTATTTTCTCCCATTAAACAGAGAAAAACTCTCATATATCCAAAAAAGTTGGCGCACGATGTACTGCCATCATCGCCAGGCAGTCAAGTGCTGTTTTAACTAATGCGCTCTCTTGAACTCCTTGCACTATAAAATAATCTAAGTGACTATTACAGCTTATATATTTAGCATATTCATTTGATGTATTTTATTGGCATAATTGATTAAAGCTTATTTATAATCACAAATTACACAATGTCGACAAACGAATTTGACACTCCAAGCGTCAGAAATTATTATTCATATTATAAGGACGCGTCTAAATTAATCGTGAAAATTCATCTCGGATAAATGTAGTTTTTCATTCGATATGATAGACAAACAGCAGTCATGTTCTTTATTTTGCAATCGATAGGAATTGAGATTACGGGAAGAGTGAAAACAAACGTTCAGTATAGCTAGCTAGATTTTATTCCGTCAACAAAGTAAGTTGTTTTTTCTTACGACCGGCTGCCTGTGAAAAGTTCTATCAGAAATCGATCGATAGGGCATCTCAACCAGTCGCCGTTTTGTAATTATGTAAATCGGCTTTCCTATCGTTACCTCACATATATTTTTTCACTCCTGAATAGCAATATGCTTTCATAGCCAGTGACCGATAAATCGACATGTTTAAAACCTATAATGTTTAATATCGTGAAAATATGCATCAATATTTTAATAACTATTCAATGGAATTATTTACGTAATTTTATTGTAAATATATATATAAATTAATAATTCATTATAAACATGTATAACTTTAAATTCTTATTATTCGTAATGTAAAAAAGAAAAACACTTGAAATATTAAACACATATTACATTATTGATGAGGAACTACAAAATATATATTATATTATTTATAATCTATCATTTTGTAAATATCTGTTATTTACCTATCCATTGATTATATTCAATAAGTTAAGGAATCATTTATTTGCAAGAAGTTTGTGATCACTGAACGCTTTGTAGAATGTTTGATAATGAGAATCAGGATATTTTCAAGAACACAATGCAAATACGTTTGTATGTCGATACATAATAGAATATTACAATATATGGTAGCAACTTACAGTAAGGATGATACACGCGCCACAACTCGAAACTTCGTTTATTCGAAGGCGTCCATGGGGACATGATACGACGGTAATGTCAGCGATGGGAACCTAACATTTAACTAGATATGGTCGCAACTCAATTTACAGACACAAGCTTTGCTTAATCCAAGCATTAGGCAATACCAGTTCAATGTACTTGCAGAGAGTCAATTCTGAATCGTGCATCGATGGTTAGTTTAATAAATGATTGAAAGTATTTGCATACATGGCTCTTTAATACAATCGCTACCAATCGTTAACACTGTAGTATCAACGCCATTCGACTATGTTTGACGATGGAATATAAACGATTGTTACCATAAAGAGATCACGCCTTGGTAATCCGCAATCGCTACAATTACTCGTAAATTCGACTCTATTTGCACACCGGCTTGGTACGCTCATTGGCAGGTTCGATCGCGAGAGAAACAGTTGTAATCGATTGATCTATGAGACATGTATTCTAATGCTAACGGCACGAGACGCGGAAAATTTTCGGCGGAATAGCTATGACCTAATGCATCCCGCGAACCGGTTCACGCGTATCTCCCGATCATGCTGGCATAAACGTCGCAGGGCGTAATGCATGCGCCATGCATGGTTCAATATAAAGGATTGTTATTTACGGCACGGTTTATATTTCATCGGAATATAATGGAAAATGGACCCAGCGTTAGGGGTAACGCATAGCTTACCATACATATATCTTTTGCCTCTATCGCTTTGGCGCGCGCCCAACGCGAGTGCGTTTTGACATTTGTTTGTAGTTGAAATACGCATCTGCACACATTTCTGTAATTATTGGAACGTTATATTCACATACTCGTTGTCAGTATTATTCAAAATTGTTAATCCATCCCATATGAGTGCATAACAGTAGACGCTGTTATTTATTTGTCAAATTAACGCCGAAGAGAAGAGTTATCGTATACTTAAATATATAGCAGCAGTAGTTTTTGAGTTTGTTACTGTTTATATACATAGAAAGTATAGTCTTGCTAAAGTATTTACAATTTGGCTATATAGATACTTATCGAAAAAAAATGTGAAAATAGTTTTATTTGAAACATTAAAAATAATTATGTAGAACACTAGAATGCAAGTTGTTAGAATGTTAAAATTTTTGCAATATATTTGTCATTAATGTTTAAGCATTCCACATACAGCAATTTGCATTAATATTCGGACATTATAATATTGTGAAATTATTTTTTTAATATAGATTTAAATTGGATTAAGGAATTTATGGTTTTTTTAGTCTGATTTGTTATAATTGATCAGAAATGTTAATTTTATCTATTTAATATAGTTTTCAATATAAAAGAAGTATTAAATAAGTCAATGTTTAATCAAAATTTCAGAATATCGCAAAAATATTTGAACACTCAATACATTTTATAATTTAGTGATTCTAGGAAATCAAGTTAGTTCATTCTTTTATTTGTTTACTATGAAATCAAAATGCATGATTTATCTCACGATAAATTAAACTAAATTAATTCTAATTTTCCTAAATCACATGAATTAATAGTGAAAATGCAACGCAAACATAAAAATAGTTTATTTGATAAATGCCAGCCTAATATTTATCATTATGAAAAAAAATTTTAATTTAAATTATATCGATAAATTAATAACTTTAAGGGATTACACTGGTGTAAAATTTAAAAAAAATCGAAAAAATTTGTTTTGCTTTAAAAAATATTTTGAAACCTGTAGAATATGGAACAAAAGGTCTTAAGTATA
>NW_017259267.1:1159448-1166696 GCF_001594045.1 Atta colombica | reverse complement strand
TATATAAAGATTGTTGTAGAACTTTGCGTTTTTCTTGAAATAGTTTCTCGAAGGTTTCTCAGAATGTACTCTTGAATTTTGGTTTTTTATTATAGTTCTTTATAGTTCTCTAAGCATTGACCAAGAATTTTTATAATATCATTATTATTTTGAAAGATACTAATAAATTAATTAATTAACAATATTTGTGCCAAAAGTCAAATCAAAAGTTAAAAAAATTTTTTTTCAGTCAAATTTTAATAAATTTTGCATAAGCTCGGCCAATGCTTAGGGAGTACAATACACTTCAGTAATATTTTTTTGTTTTTGTTTCATATGATCCAAACTGATACGAAAAAAAATTGATCTTTCATAACATTTTAATAAATGGTGTTAGATTATTTTTCCTTTCATTTTGCATATTTTATACCTTTAATATGTATTTTAATAAGATACCAAAACACAAGTCTGCAGCTTTTTTATTTCTTCGGTAATCCACACTTAAAAATTACCTATTTTCACACCGGTTTAATCCCTTAAGTAAAAGTCGGTAATAAATATGATAAAAAGGTATGTGAAAATCGTATTGAATCCATAGAATCTCAGAAAGAATTCAAGATTATCAAACTTGCAAGATAAATATAAAATTATTAAAAGAATAAAAATAAAGTCTAGATTAAGTGTTCTAAAATTGACTTCAGAATCGTATGAAAAGATTAGCAAGAAAGTGCATCCTGACTATTCGAGCATTAAAAGAAAATGACTGCGGTAAAATTATTCATAAATGGAACGAAGAATATACATAAAGAGTCTGAAACCATAATATGTATATGTAGTTTTAAAAAAATCATTAATTCCGTACTCCAAAAATTATATTTAGAAAGTAACATAATTTCTAAAATATCACGTGTTTGAATATTAATGCGAGTTACTGTAAATATTGTAATAAAATTAAGTCTAATAAAATTATTTTCAGATCTAGCTAAATTTTTAAATATTTTAGCAAAACCGTTCTCTCTGTGTATAAAGTTGATTTAATAACAACTGCTATAAAGAACGCTTCATACATATAAAGCATACAAATACTAATTTAATTAGCATTTTCCAAATGTTGTTTTAACAGCGTGAGTTACTACATGACAAATATTTGCACGTTATCAGTAGAAGTGTGACCCGAACATGAATAATCATATAGTTAGAGTAAAAAACAAGATTCATTCATTCTTAATTTCAGCCTTACTCCGTTCCTATGCGTCATAACTTTCCAAACTACTAGTCCGGAAACGGACAAATATATCTTCCAGCAACAACTAAATGGTCGTAACTTTCTTTTCAAACTTTCCTTTACGCGCAGCGTTTACGACCGAAACTCAGAAGCTAGGCAAGCTACGTATCAATTAATTTGACTTGATCGCGTTTACACGCTGGCAAACACGATTGCGAGAAGCTGTTCCCGTTAAACGCTATACGCTTTTCCGCGAGGTAACACGGTGGAACAGCCAATAATCTTAACCACGTGAGAGATACTGGAACGAAATATCCGCAGGATAACCACGCTAGATGTATCTCGCATAGTGAAATTTCACCCACGCCGTTCTCAGGTCAACGGAAAGTCGCGTCGTTGCATCGTAAATGAGCACGTCGGACGGAACCTTCGCAGTCAGCTTTCCTCGTGCCAGGAGATTTTTCAGACGGACGTTGCCCGCAACTTCAAAGATCGTCCTGTCCAGACGGACAGGTCGTATACGCGAAACTTTCGTCGACGCAGTTTCCCATCGCTCTTACGTACCCTCATCTCGAGGGAGAGTAATCCTACGTGCGTGGATTTTTACATATCACTCTTCTTATATCGCGCACAGAAATTTGTAAAAATGCACATGCAATCTCATCGGTCTTTTACATGAGAAAATATGCCATATGAAATTTACGCGAGATGTTGACGTAGGAGAACTTCACAAATGGACGCGGAAGGCAAAAATTTTTCGGTTCGCAAGAGGACACGCTTTTCATGCGCGACTTTGGACGAGGACAGAATTCGCGGGTGTCGCAGAATGCAACGGAAGGGAAACTGAAGAAGAAAGAGAAGAGACAGGAAGAGAGTACGAAAATGGGTAGGAATTGTTACGGCAGCGGGTTTACGAGGTCCCAGTGGACAGGATGCCAAGCGAAGAGGGGGGAAGGATACACGTCGCTCGTTTTCGAAAGGAGAAAAGCGTTATCTTGCCGTGTGTGACTCGAATAACGAGAGTAAGCCTTCGTAAAGTCCGGTCTGTCAGATGTTCCATCGTGGCAACGTTAATGTGATTCCTGTTTGCGCGATTTCGCGTCGTCGCTCGATCTTCCGTCGCATTACGGCTGCACCAATGACATTGAATCCATACCGATCTGTGTAAAATGATGTCTTCGATTCATCTCTATCGGCTTCTACGCGAAGAATTTTATGTCATAATGGAAAGATAGATAAATCTCTAGAAAAATGAAACTGTCGTCAAGTACTATATAATAACGTCTCTCGTTTAATTCACATTGTCATACATCGTGAAACAAGCGGTAATGGAATGTGAATAATGATAGACGTCAAATGACTTTGTGCTCGAGGCAGCGACGGTTAATTCCGGAATGTTGAGAATATCTTCCGTATTGTGACTAAATAGACAATTCAGACAGTGTGGTAGATTTCGCTACGAATACTGTTCCATTACATAAACGTTTGCAAATGGTGTCACGTTGACTATGTGCTATATCACTATTTGAAATATCGAAATTTCCTACTAATAAAAATTTATAACTCGTTAATTTATAATTCGATATTACGGAGTGTTAGCAAAAATATACCTTTTCACTAAAAATAATAATGAGTTTATTTTTCTTTTTATTATTATTCAAGCGGCACATTAAAAAGGAAAAGATTTAATTAACATTACTCAACTGAATATAGCGAGAACTAAAATGGTCTATTTCGGTTTCGATAGAAAAAAAAATTGCTAGATTTGCAATGCAGAAGTACAAAAAGTAAGCTAAAGAGCTTTTAGTAATATTCAATATTACAGGTTCCATGGCAACTCCACAAAATGTGCCTGACGCATTTACATTTAATCTCCGGTAAAACCGATGGTTGGTCGGGTAATTACCAAGAATGATTGCCCGTTGTCAATACGTACACAACTCGTTATACCCATTTCCAAAACAAGTTCGAAATCGTTCAAAACTGTGAATATTTATTTGAAAGCTCTGGCTGGCGACAGACACTTCTTGCTGATTTGTTATTATACAGTATTTTTAAAATACTCTGAATTAGATTCAAATAGAAAATATATTAAGCTTAAAAAAAACATTAAGATTTAATATATTCAACTGAATTAATTTGTATTCGATACATCAATCAATCTTTTGTGTCCAATTAATACACATAAAGATTTTTGTTTTACATATATATATATATATTGATATATCTGATTTATAATTGCAATACTAATTAAATAAACGACTTGTTAACAACTGTCACATAATTAAAAATATTGTTTTCTGCTTCGAAATACTGTTAAAAGCGAATTGCATTGATTCCCTTCGTAACAGTTGCGTTACGAAAAATCATCGTACCAGTTAGGGACTAATGTCGTTATCTGTCGAACAGCATTTGCTAGAGAGTCAAGCGGCAAACATTTCGCAAACTCATTTTCCTGCTCTCGCACACTTTTAATGACACACGCGAACGTAATATAATTATTGTGACAGTTTCACTCGTTATCCTTGATTGTCCTGTACGGCAAATAATAACTCTTGAAATTGCTATATATGTCAATAGCTTTGGTGCACAAATTTCAATGAAATTTTGATGATTGACACTTTCACGCTCGTTTAATTAGCCCTTATATTTCTTCGCACGAATAACGAATATGGATTTTAAATCGATGACTGCTATAGCATCAGGCTTTTGTTTGTATCATAAGTGAGAAAAAAACGACTTTTCAGTATAAAACAGCGATAACAGAAAGTTCGTTGTTACTGACTTTTGATATTTGCAAATGCTACAAATGCGAATAATAGCGCGTTATTTTCACACTCTGTGGGAGCGCCATTACGCTTGACGAATAATGGATCGCTGAAGCGAAGGTTGAAAAAAATGGACCGAGGTCGCAGAAAATAAGCCCAAAACTTTTACGGCGGATGCAAAGCAGCGCAGCTTATCGCGTGAATGTTTGTATGGTGATCTATCCTCCACGAAGTCAGAACCTCCACTCCGTTTGGCCTACATACCGAGAGTTATGGCTGCAGCCGTGTCATACAACCGCACGAAGACTCCGTGAGACATATAAGGAAATAGGAGCATCGCCTTCGCCAAGCACTGCAACGAGCGCGCGGCTGTGCTTGAAGGAAGGAACGAAACAAGCATCGTTTTCGCGCCGAAGCGAAAATATTCATGGCAGCTGTAACGCTCGATTCCGTTTGTCTGCAATGCAGTATTGAGATCAGAAATCAAATACAATATTAATAACGGTGCTGTCATTGCCCACCAGAAATATCACAGTAGTTTTTTTTATAGGATATATCGGAGAATATCAGAGAGCGCAAACATTTTTGGTTCTAGTCAAGTGATTTTAACGTGCGCTTTTATTACGGCTATAGTAGCGACAGTAGCGTGGTTGGCGAGGAAAATAAATACTCGTTTTGAGCTCTAGTACATACATGTTTAATACTTGTTAGCAGTGCTAGGCTTAAAATGCTGTAGTGTGCTGAATATCTATAGCCGTCTCTCATGAGACAGTATGCGACAGCTTTAATCCATACACGCTTACTATGTACGTACAATCTTAACGATGAGATATTTTAGTTTGATGGCGGAAATGTGTCCTACATTCAACAGTTTGCGTTCTTGCATGACAGCTATAATAATTTAACGGTCAAAAGGTGAGCTCGACAAATGTTACATCACGAAAAATGAGATTTGCATTAAGAGAAGTGTCATACAAAAATCTTCATATACAATCTTGGCAAAAAGTATCAGGCACTTGTCATTTTTTTATTTATCTAGAATTCTTCTACCTATATTGTTTCGTGATTTATTATACGGCATTATACATAAATTTAAAGAATTCTTGAAACGCAGGCTAATTCACAGCAATTACATATCATTTTTTAAACTATTAAATAATGGTTAATAAAGTAATAGTTAATAAAGTTTTTGGTCAAGGTTGTATATTTATACACATACATATTTGAAGAAAATCTAAACTAAATAGCTGATTTAAAAGCCCCCCCCCCCCGCACTACATGGACAAAGTAATTTTAATCAAATCAAATTGGCTGAAATTGTGACATTTTATAGTTTATTAGATGCTAATCAAAAGTTTCTATAAATCTGACAATAAAAATGTACAGATTTTACTGTAGCTATTTGAAAATTGCTATTTTGTGTTTATCAAATTGAAAAGTATTTTTATACTTCAGTACGGTTTATTTAGTTAACTATGTCTAACGTGTCCATGTAATAATGTCAACTAATGGAATAACTATTGACAGAGATACATACATATATATATCTCTCTCCTCTCGTGTTCACACACTATGACATATAAAAGAAATTTTGTGTTATATTATTTATTTAACACATTTGAACGTATTCCGAATAGTTCACTTTAATTTTTGTGTTATTTTAACACTAAATGAATATGTTAGAAAGTAACACAAATATTATGTAAAAGAATTAATACAAGAAAGATAATACCGATACAAATACTTGTAACTATGGAAACATATTTTTTCATTAAAATTAATATTTATAATATGTTAAATTAATACGTATTTTATTCATTTATTTTAAAATTTACGTTTTAGAACACATTATTTTCTTGTTACATTTAGTACTCATAAATTGTGTTATTCTGACACTAAGAAATATTGAATATCAATTTAACTATTATTACGAACTATTTAATATAATCACATTATATTACAAATAACATAATTATATTATCTTAAAATAATATTCAAATATATTAAAAATTCTATACAACATTTTAACAAGAATTTGAATCATTTTCAACACAAATCTCAAATGTTTATATTCTGAGTATATAAACTTTTCGATAATGGATGTATGATTATATTATGTGTGTTTAATTTAACTATATAAATGCAATTAACTATGTTTTGTAGATAAAGATACTTTTTACAATTACATCTAAAATAGTAGATGAATTCAAAATGTAAAATCTATCCATCTTTTATGTTTGTACCTATAAAACTTTTGATTAACATTTCATAAACTACAAAATATCACAGTTTCAATCAATTTGATATTACTTTTTCTGTATGACTAGTGCGAGATTATTTAAAAATTATTGCTGAATTTATTAAATAAGAATTATTCTATAAGTCTAATAAGCGGTAATAATATTAAGAATCGAATAATTAAAGACACACAAAAAATAGATTTAGCGCAAAGATTTTTTTTTTAATTATTATTTGATTAAAACTCTTCAGACATCTATAATCCATATCTTATATAAATCTATTATATATAGCTAGAATACTAATATAGATATAATACTAATATCAATAACCAGTAATTAAGTTTTTAATCGGTATAAAAATAAAATTATATTATAATGACTTCCGTATGCGAGGTATGTAATTTTAAGGAAAGGTAGAAAGGAAGACATGCATTTATATTCAGTAGTAAGCGATGAGCGAGCGAATAAGATAACGAGACTCATCGTCTCATTAACAATCTTACTTGTTTTGAAAGAAAATTTTCATCCGAGTTTTCTCATTCTATATCTTTTGCTACGTCAGAAATATCTAAAGGAGATAAATGAATCTCCTTTGTACATGACAGATGACACTTGTAATTTTAGTTAGTCGACAATTAATGTAATCTTAGTATTTAAAAGACACATTATTTTTTCGCAGCACATTCCGTCTTATCGCGTGTTCCTCCGTTGTAGGAAATGCTGCTATTGTATACGAGCACAGTTACCCTAATTAATAAGCCGGGTTATTAGCGATATTAGCACATCTCTCCTTTTTTCCCTCGCAGAAGGGCCACCAATCTTTCTCTTTTTTTCTGCGGCAGTCCTATAAAATTTATGATAATTTCTGATTACATGGTACCCTTTCATTCTCATTTTCAGTAGGCCACGGCTACATAATTTCTCGTTGTGTCGCTAATGCGTAATAATTTTTCAATTTTACTGACAGGCGAACAATATTGTAGCTCTGGGAGAAATTGGCGTTTCGCAATATGTATTTATAATTTTAAATAAATTT
>NW_017259267.1:1156612-1159348 GCF_001594045.1 Atta colombica | reverse complement strand
AAAAAAAATACAAATATATATTTTAAATGATTATATATAATATTATATATATTATTATTAAAAAATCATATAAAAAATTGAAAATGTTGCAAAAGAAATTCTTTGAATAAAATATATTAAATTTGTAAAGGAATAAATAAGTACGCAGAAAATAAATTATATACAAAAGTCATTATTCATTTTAAAAAAGAATAAAAACAAATAATTCAACCATCCCAATCGCATTTAAGAATGATATCATGTTCTTTAACTACTCGTTGTATCATATATACGAGAATACACCTACATATACCCGGAGGGTGAGGATAAGCCAGATAGGCAGGGTGTACCAAATAACGTACGTACTTATCTGAACCATGCACTTTTCAGTGTGTGACAAGAGGATATGATTTATTGCCTACAAGCTTGCTACAATGACTGCGGTACGTGTTAAACTGACCACGTTCATCATTAAAATTAATGGGTATTGGATACTACCCACGGTAAGCGGAAGGAGAGGTAGAAATGACCGAAAGCGTCGGAAAGCTCGGTGGCTGAGGAAGATGTTGTTAATATCGCAGATCGATATTTTGCAGCGTTTTGCGATAACAGTCGTCAGAAAAACAATATGAAATATTGATTTCGTTTATATTTGTACTTTTAAACCATATAATATTAACCGTACGAAAGAGTTTTCGATATAATATTTAAATTTTTGTAACTTATGTACAGGATTTTCTATTACATGAAAAATTCGCGCTTGGAAACTTCATTAGAAATTTATGTAATCAGCGCGGTGCTCCTCAGAGTGACAATGTCGACGGGTGTAGTGAAAGCAGTTATACGTATTACGTATTTTCATGTGTTCTGTAATTGCTTCTGGTGTCTATTGTGCGGATGAGTGTTAAGTCTGCGGCACGGCATCCATTAAAATTAATGGGGATTGGGATAGCGGAGATAGTCAGGCGTGATACTAAACGCGAAGTGAAATGATGCATCATTCACAAAGAAACAATGCGCACAATTCAGTGATCGCATTATAATAATTTGTACATTACAATGCACGCATTATTATTAAAGCGATCAATATAACATTCCGATTAAAGTGCTCGAGTTAATGGATGACAGGTATTCAAAATATTCCAATACTAAAAATCAATCATTTTTATCGACATATGCCTCGTTATCATTGCGTTGTTAAATCAATCATCTATGATATTTATACATTTAGTGCTGCATGATTAAAGTAATTATATTTAGAATCTCTGTACTTTTTGCAATATATTTCGAAGCATATTAACGGCTAAATATATATTGGTCGAGTGTGCGATACTCGTTTTTGCGATTAACTATCTTATGAAAATAAATCGTATTACAGTATAATCGACCCAGTTTACAAAAGCAAGTTAAAAATAAGATTAGGCCGCGGCGTTACTATCTACCAATTTCCCTGTTTACACGCCCTGCTTATGACACCCTTATCGCAGTACACGTGACTCAGAATCGCATTACCCAGCAGCGGCAAAATAACCGTATAAAAATTTCCGTCTTCCTTTTTCCAGGGTCGACGCGACGAGAGGAAAATGCGCTCGGCGAACGAACGAACAAGACCGCGAATACGCTGGGCGATCGCTAAACCGCTTCAATCGTCGTTTATCGATCTATCCTTGCGGGCGCGATAGATCGCGTTATCGTAATGACATTTCGTGGCCAGTTTTCGCGGCCGCTGATGGCGGGAATATGAGGATCGCGCGGTGGCGAGACAAGAAGGTAGGCTAAGCAAATCGATCTGTTGGCGCACGTAATGCACAGCTAAGTAGCACGTTAAAACCCCGCGAGCATCCTGGCTATGCTTTCAGCATATTTGCATAGGATTCTGCTCGGTAGCGCGTACGCGCGGCAGCCACCCATGGTACGCGAGCACCTGCCGAACGTTTACGTTGTTACGCAAAATGACAGCGCTACCATTACGCATACCCGGGGGCATAGCCGAGATACTTAACAATCTGGTATTCCGATTACGATAGTACGCCTATGCACGTAGGAGCGCATCTTCGAATGCGCCCGAGCAAGATGCGCTCGCAGCGGATCGCAGCATGTAGGACAGGCTTGGCGATCCCTGAAGCGACGAAGATCAGACCTCTCCGTTCATCGGCTTATGACAAGCATGTGACATGAATGCTAATAACCAACCTGATGCCATAATCGAAGAGAAATTTATCAGCATCGTGAATTTTCTATAATTTTATATAATATACGGAAAAAGGACGATTTAATGTATCTAAAAATAGCTATAGATATAAATACAGATCTGAAAATAATTGTGTGGGCTATCAAAAATGATTACGCAGGACTCAAGATGGTTGTTAGAGTGTCAAAACTTTGCAACATTGCTCATCATACTTGAACATACACAAGGGGTAAACCGAGGGCATTACGGTACGAATTTAACGCATTACTGGGCATTATTGGACATTACTAAGAGAATTGTGTATTATAATAAGCAGAGGTTAGGCACTACTAGTACATTAATGGGCATTACTGGGACATTTAGTGGGCATTACTAAGGCATTAGGATATTAGTGGACATTGGTGGACATTGGTGGGCATTAGTGGGCATTATTAGGGCATTAGTGGTTATAAAATTTAAGCATTACTTGGACATTATTTATAGGCATTAGTAGACATTGATGTACATAATTTTGGTCAGTGATTTAGTCCTTGGTTCTACATAATAATTTGGAGTCCAACAAAATG
>NW_017259267.1:1153161-1156512 GCF_001594045.1 Atta colombica | reverse complement strand
ATATATATATATATATATATTCTCTGCGGTAAAATTAAAGTAATATTGCGCAACGTTATTATGAGTTCTTTTTATCTCGATGAAAATATCGCATTATGTCACTGCGTTCAACGTAAGATTAAAACTTACTATTATTATCAAAGATCATCGACGACAAATCGAACAAAGTAACTTTATAAATGGAATGGATTTATACTCTTTGACTTGTAGCTTGTTCTCAGTTTGAGAAACAATTCATAAAGTAATATCGTTCGAGCAAAAGTGTTTGATCAAAGACATAAAAAGTTTCATTAAAACTTCTTTGATCTCTGGAACAAGTAAAAAGAAATACGCTGCCAATTATGTACTCCAGTTACGCAATGACCTACTGATTATGAAGAATAAAACGTTGTTATTACGCAACGAAAGTAATGAAATAAAATATTTCTTTTATTACAAACTATGCATTAATTTTTTTATTTTAATTACATTTAAAACAACCGCTGTTGTACCGATATCAATAACAAATATTATTTATTTTATATCATAAGGCTAGAAAGATATGTAAAATATCTTTGCGTCACGTAAATATAAGCATATATGTATAAATTAGAAAGAGGGTTGAAGAGAATAGTACAATCGTCTACATCGTAGCTTCACATAATGTAGAAAGCATCCGTATATACATATCCAACAAGAATTGGATTTTAAAGTACGAAAAGTTCCCAAGTTTTCTTGAATTTTCATTACGTACGTTCCGGGAGCTCGGCGGAAAGGTCTCTAGAGGGGAGCACGATAACACCAGAAGCACAAGCGCCTCAGGTTCTATCTCTGCGGCGCGTAATTCGAGACCTAGCCTGCCGTTCGATTATAATTTCATTTGCCGGGAGCTCGTACGATTAATGCGATGGTGCCGACCTATTCCCTCTAATTAAATCCTGTATACCAACCAAAAGATATCACGTGAGATTCTAGAATCGGTCGATTCTAGAATGGAAAATCAACGATCGGACTCAAACTCGAACGTATCTAAAGACGCGATCGCAAGGAATCAAATGGACCTTCACTCACCTCAGTTCGATGCCTTGGCTACGCTTGTCATTTATGCTAACGATCACGTCGCGTGGCTGTATCTTCTTATCACCGCTGCACTTCGGGGTAGTCACTTTGCCGCGCGAGTTTATGCCAGGCACAAACGATGACTACGTACGTCCGCACACGTACGTCTCGCTTTGCAATGACGTAGTGACATCCAGCGCTTCGCGATGACGAGATCAACGTCTTTCTTCGTCTCCCACCCTGTCGATCTACTCACGCAGGTTCAATTCGCGGCGACGTGAGAGTTCCGCTCAGAGCATCGACGTACATACATACGAACGAGCTCGAGGGGGGAGGGGAGAGGAGGGGAGGGGAGAGGAGAGAAGGGTTAAGACAGTCACGTATCGTTGCAAGCCTTCGTCGCACACTGCTGCACTGTCACAGTGCCCGCCCCGCTTCTCTACCCTGTCGATTTAGCGAATTCCCCGATCCAGTGATCCTAATCTCTCAATTCTTCCCGAACGCGCACACCAGCGTGACTATCGCGTCGCGATAAAGTCCGAAACGCGAAATTTATGAACTCTTGAAACGAAATTCACGTAAATTCCGAAACGACGCGACAGTCCGAACATGACATGAGTGATTGATCAATCTTGTCTTTGTTACTCGAAGATAAGCATCGAGTCGAGACGTTCGAATTGGACAATTAAGATTGGATCGTATCGCATTCGTAGTTTTAGCGTACTCGATCAGCGATCAGCTCGACTCTATGAAGTTGTTCGTTTTTCACATTCACAGGATGCGTGATATCACTCGAGCTATGCGAAGGCGTAGGATGGAAATATCGGCGTCCCAGCTGATTCAACGCTGATAGAAAGAGAAAGGGATGCGTAAGACAGAGCTTACGAGAGCGCGAGCCACGACAACGTGTGTGTTTACCCGCGCGACGACGTAAACACTCCGCACGAAAGCACTCGACTGCTCGGCAGGGGTGGCCGAGCGGCACAGTTCGGTTGCTCGCGCAATAGCTTGGTAACGCGGCGCAACAGTGCGCAAGTTGTGCTTTTGTGCGGCGAATGCGGTATGGCCAGCACCTATGACCTCTCTCTTCCTTCCTATCTCCCTTGCCCTCCCTCTTTCTTATCTGTCTGCACTTTTTCGTGTTATTTTTTTTTAATCCTTCTGCCTTCCTTTTTTGCTTCGCTCTATACGCCACAATTTTCACCCCTTTTCGCTCTCGCTGCCTCTTCCTTCCCTTTTCTACCCTTTTTTTTTTCTTTTTTATACTCCACCGATACAATCTTCTTACATCCTTCCTTCTAGTCTCACTAACTGACTGACTGACTGTCGTCCGTCCGTCTACCTGCGCCGCGGAAGAGCGGCCACGGTGAATCGCGAAAAGTAACTGGCGAGCCGGCCGACCCCGATTGGCTCGAGTCTGCGCCCTAGCGACAACTCGGGTACACCGGATATAAAATATAGACGCCTAGTGTGTACGTATACCTACGCGCCGCTCTGCGCGGTACGCGGCAACACGGGGGTTGAAAAGGAGGAAACTCTCCTGCCCTCGCTCTCCCACCGGGGGTCTCTCGTCCTCCCGTTACCTGCTCTCCTCTTATTCTATTTTCACTCACTGTACCGGTAGTCTTTCTCTCTCCTTCCACCCCATGTTCATCCGCGTTACCTGCTTCATATTCTCTCTTTCTCCGTCAGTCTCTCTTTCTGTCTCTGCTCTCTCATATCGTTTCTACACCTCTCTCACTTCACCTTGTCCTTTCTCTCTGTCTTCCTCTCTAGTTCCTTCATTCTATGCATCTCGTATCGCTTACCGCAGCAGCGCCGATACGCTGTTGCTGCTGTGTTGTAGCTGCTGATGAAACCTCAAGATCCACGCATATCTGCGTGCAAAAGAAAAGGACGCCCCGTTCTATGAAACATAAAGGCGAATATTTGTCTTAATCCAAGGTACATATTAAATGGATACTGAAATTGCGTTGTCTTGCGAGAGTAACAACGTTAAGACGCTGACTTGTCAGACGCCACATTGTCGCAAAAGATAAATATACTATTTTTCTAGATATTATGTGTATATTTTTGTTCATTGCAGATTGCATATATTTATCAAATTACATACTAATATACACGACTGCAATGAAACTGATTAAATTCGGCGAATGCTTCCTGGTTACGTATTTTAAGTCTGAAATCTGCATCGCTTGTTTAGAGACTAATTGCACGCTTGTTTCTTCACGGAGAATTACCTCGCGCTTAAACGGTATATCGATTTAGTAACGCCGCATACTTATATAACGACAATGTATAATATATGTACAT
>NW_017259267.1:1152583-1153061 GCF_001594045.1 Atta colombica | reverse complement strand
ATATATATATATATACTGCATTCCTTTTTAATTGACCATGAACACATACGTGTATAAGATCATAATCGCTTTTTTGAGAAGCAATTGATTTTGTTGAAAACGAAAAACATTGTTACAGTATATGATTGCGTTTATAATATATAGTTACGACTTAAAATATCATTACAGTAATATTTCTGAGAATTTTTACGTAATTTCGCGCCACCAGTGTTATATCATTCTTGCAATGTTTCCAAGAAAAGAATAACAATTTCAGAACAACTAGATAAAACGCAGTCAGCGAGATGTGGCGGTAATCCACATTCTGTATGTCAAGCGAATTATAACAGTATTGTTTATTATGCTAATGACATTTGTTATTTGTTACTACATAATTAATTAAAAACATCGCTTGGGGTGTTGAATCAAAGCAAGTAGATTCTACATATACCTTTCTGTTATCTGCATAATTATGTTAATATTCCGTTATCATTATTTT
>NW_017259267.1:1148779-1152483 GCF_001594045.1 Atta colombica | reverse complement strand
ATATATATATACACATACACACACACACATATATCTGAATTAAGTTACATAATAATATTGTTACTTTATTTGTATGTAATTAAATCCATATTCCATCGACAGTTATTTAATTAAACTCAATTGTAGATTGCTGAAATATCGATTTCCATTACGTTTGATATTTTTGACCAGACATAAGATGACAAGACTTTATCTTATATTATTTTCATATAATTAAATTTACGACTAACAATCTTACATGTAGATAAGCTCTACTCCAATGTCTTCTGATTAAGAGGATTTCGAGGCATCTTCGGTGATACAAAGTTATATTGTTATTCATAACAGGAGGAGAGGTAGTTTCACGAAGCCTGTAGCAAAGCCCATTATCTTAACATGACTATGACGGGAGTCTTAAAATTGGACGCATCTCTTGGTAGTCTAATTACTCATTAGTTGGACTAGTCGGTGATTCAAACATTATTCTAACACAACCGAAAACTTGGCAGCGGCTATTATAGCCGCTCGTAGATCCATTTTCACGGCTGCTTTAACCAGACGCGGTAACAGGTTTCAGGTCCCGATTTCGTCTGAATTATACGCTATATTAAATTACTCGGCTTGCATCACCATTACAGTTTGTCGCTCGACAAAGTAGATGTGGGAAAACTATTTCTGTTGGATCATTACCGTTAGTTAATGGGCACGAAACCACGCAGAATTCATATGTTAGCGAATTGTGGAATAACTAAATGCTCCCCAATGTCACACTTTATATAATACGTCACATACTCGTACCTTATACATGTTCAACAGGTTCTTACATTAATTGGCTGCCACATCAAATTTTTTTTAATATTATTTTCTCTTTATAAACTTTTTTCAAGTCACACTTAAGATATTTAAAATAATATTTTTAAAATATTAAATAAAATGTATTATATAATGTTATAATCATGCGCTGTTCTTATTATAGCTACAGAATGCGAGGATGATACTAAACTCGAAATATGATATCAGCTCATTATACGTTACCTGTTAACATTACATAGACGTACAACTCATGCTTTTTCGTGAGTTTGCTTGCAGAACAGCAAGAAACATAGTAACTCTTGCGCAGATGCGAGTCTTCTTATTCGATTCCCAAAGGCAGAGATGCTGTCGTGCATGAATAAATGATTGTAATTCTTCATTCAATCATCTGTGTCCTACGGGTGATATAACTATTAAATATAATGCTATATATTTGTACGTAAAGTAGGTGTTATGTAACAAAGAATATTCTCGCGTTCTAAAATTTTATTTTAAACACAATGAAAAGCATATACAATAGAAATAGAAAATAAGATTTCAACCTATTAGAAATCGTGTCTACTAGAATGCAGAGCTTCTGAGAAATTGAAATCTGTTATATTCCCTCTTTCTATTGCCTGTGCTTTTCATTATGTTTAAGGCACACCGTCGCACTTATAAACAACTCGTACTACTGTGAGAAACAGGTCGTCAACTGCGAATATCTACCACAGTAGTAACAGAAGATAGTGCTCTAACCAACGAGATGCGGCATATATCTTCCGCTAATTAGCATTCATCTAGTCGCGGCTGATATGGCGAGCTCTGCGTAATACGAATACGTTAATTCCGCCATTGCTATCCTGTTAGCTTTGCGCCTTTGCTGTTTCGCCGAAGCGTATTCTGCGATCGCACAATGTAAACGGAGCACTGGCGTCATTCCGATGCATCGAGCCTCGTACGTGCGCGTAGCAGCCTCCGTGCGTAACAGGAACAGACGTGTTCGTCGTGATAACTTGCCTCTAGGACGTATGGAATTACTCGATAAGCTCACGTTCCGCCAGGCCGGAGCCAATTCTAGGTTGCACGGAAGAAAACATCCCTACGCTGTCAGCGTTTCCCGAGAGTCGAGAGTAAACAACATGACTAATGATAATGCTGATGTCCTGGTGCGACTGTAGGATTAAGCCGATAAATGTTTCTACAAGAGCACGCAGTGGTTCTCTTAACTTTCCCATATTAATAACATATCTAATGGTTTATTATTATTGCTAATAGTAATAATAATACTATAATAATACTATTAATAATATTATTACCAATGAACTTATAATATCATAGAGCTTTTAATGTAACACTTTTATATTGCATGTATAATTCTATCTATTATTATTTTTTATTATTTTTTATTTTATTTCACTATTTATTAATGCAAGATTTTAAATATGCAAAAATATTAATGTGATATTAAGATTATTTATGATCTCAATTCTCTATTGAACTACTTATTCGTTATTATAATTTAATATATCAAATTTATATGTATATCTTTCTGCTATATTAATCGAATTATCTTTTATTGTATCTCATATCTTAATTTAATGAAATAAAATGAATATGTAAAATATGTAAAATTTTTAATATGAGAAAATTATTGTTTTAATTAACATTTGAATTAAAGTTAAAAAGAAAATAAAATAAATTCATGCAACCTCCTGGACCTGTATTTCGATATTAATTTTGGTTGACAAAAGATCACCAACATTATTTTACAATATTAATTATTTTCCTCTGTTTGTAATGTATTCTTTGCAGGTATTTTGTTACAACTGTATGTTCCTGTGCATTAACATTATTTTTATTTTATTTTGATAATTTGCCTTAATGTTACAGTATCCGAATTATCGACTAAAATTAAATTGTGAAATATCTCGAACATTTACAACTCAGTTTTTATGAAAGATAGTAAGTAAAATATTATGTAATTTTTTTCAGAGAATTGTTAAAACGGCGAATACTTGTTATTATAATATCTTTATAAATATATTATAAAAAACATAAAACATAAAAGTATAGATTAAATACTTTTATAAGTATAAAAACACAAAATTGCATAATATATATTACAAAATAATTTAGGTATTTTATATATATATATATATATAAATTTTCAATAAAAGTATCGATGTACATTTTCCACTTCAGATCATAGGAATTTCATAAGAATTTTCATAAGCAACATTACACGTGCACAAAGTAATAATATTAAACATAAATATATTCGTTTACTACAGGAAATGATTAATTGTATCATTGCATAAAATATTTAACATAATCTTTTTATTAAGCCGCAAACATGTCGAAAGGCGAATTTTATAATAAATTGAATTAGCAAACATGTTGATATGATAATTAATCAAAGAGTATGCTTTGTAATGTTCAATACGGTATTCAATAATATTCTCTGTTGAATCTGCTATCTTCGTTAAATTCCGCAGCACGTACTGCAAAGCGACGTGTTTATTATATTCGCGATATAACCCATCTGCCTTCAGATTATCTGTACGTATAATAGAAAGAACTCATAATATTTGAATGAACATCTGATCTGACATTTCCTTAATATTTCAATTTAGTTTGCGAATTTTAAGAGCTTAGATAAATTTTGCGAAGTTCGACATGTAGTAGTAGTTTATGTTTAATCATGCAAACAAAAAAAAGCTAGTACGAAAACATGACTAGGAAGAATAGCCAATAAGGAGAAAGAAATAGGCCGTGTTTCTCTCGCCGTAGTTAAGAAATATGATTGTGATTGCGTCTGGC
The DNA here is from genome assembly GCF_001594045.1 of Atta colombica. Classification (NCBI taxonomy): domain Eukaryota; kingdom Metazoa; phylum Arthropoda; class Insecta; order Hymenoptera; family Formicidae; genus Atta; species Atta colombica. The sequence continues at coordinate 1,148,889 of NW_017259267.1, read as the reverse complement.
ACAATAACATCCCTTAGACAACTCGTGCATGGCATAGAGTTGGACTAGTCACTTGTTATGCATGATATATTGCGGCATGCTTTCTACGTGTCTTCGTTATATCTTGTTCA
>NW_017259267.1:1148082-1148679 GCF_001594045.1 Atta colombica | reverse complement strand
ATATATTAAGACAACAGTTCTTTTCTCTTAGGATATAGCTGGCATATAAATATTAAAGATACTCGATTTAATATGTAAACCGTAGTAAAAATAATGCTTCGTCGTCATCAGCGCACAACTTAAGATATACGATGCTCAAATTATTACCTATTCGTTTGAATAGTTAACGAATAGAAATAGCTCTGCACGTAGCCGCGTTTAACTCGGATAACTTCTACTGAAATGTATATTGCGGTCAAACGACATTAGTTATGCCGCATGAGTAAATCAAGGCAAACAAGTACAAGCCCATTCTACAATTTGCGTGCAGAATGGTCGTTATACGCATTTAACGATACTTTACAAAGTTTATATATCGATATAATGAAGATGTTATTAATAATAATAATGCTATGAGCGTAACCAAAGGGGGAGGCAAAGAGGAACTGTATTCTCTCCCTCCTAAATTTTACGCCCATGAATAATACATAAATATTTTAATATCGGCCGCGATTAGTATAAGTGAACTGTAAATTATAAAATATATCGCTATACAATTATTGAATGCTACTATTACATTAAGTATAATAAACATTCGAGTCTCTCTCTCTCTCTCTC
>NW_017259267.1:1147772-1147982 GCF_001594045.1 Atta colombica | reverse complement strand
CTCTCTCTCTCTCTCTCTCTCTCTCTCTCTCTCTCTCTCTCTCTCTCTCTCTCTGTATCGATATTTATAAATAACAAATAATTAATTCAACATTTGGAAATTAAATATGTACACATTTAAATATATAGATACACATACATATATAACCACACACACACACACACACACACACACACACACACACACACACACACACACACACACACACAC
>NW_017259267.1:1141967-1147737 GCF_001594045.1 Atta colombica | reverse complement strand
CACACACACACACACACACACACACACACACACACACACACACACACACACACACACACAGATAATATTAAAATACATAATATTAAAATAAAATAAAATAAAGTATACGAAATGCTGTAACGATTTGTTGCAATTACTTGGTGGTTCTGTATTCTTCGTATTTTTCTTCTAGCAATTTCTTTTAGTATTTTGTTTACTCTAACTTTAGTAAAGAATGCATCAAATGTGTACTATCCGTCCGTAGAGTTTTACGGCATGAGCTACCACCCACTTGAAATACTCTGATTAAATGTCGACTGAATGTTCCTCTTCTAGCGTAAACAATAAACATTTTCACAAGATGAAAATTGTATTGTATATTATGCTTCTTCGTGAATTCCGTTTTGATCTTCTTTCAATCACAATAATAAATAGTACATATTTCTGTCTGAAGTTTATAATTTATACATAAAGGAAATTTTATGTTTACTTTTCATGATAATACACTGAAAGAGCGATTTTGTAAAATATCTAAAAATTTAACTGGAAATAAATTCGTTGAATTATTAAAATAATTGTGTAGGGCATTGATCTCTCTCTCTCTCTTTCTCTCTCTCTCTCTCTCTCTCTCTCTCTCTCTCTCTCTCTCTTTGATTGCTAGGATATTTTATAAATAGAATACAATTTTTTATTTTCCTCATCATTTATTAGAAATATGATTTAGTTTTAAGAATTTTGCAAGCGATGGCACTATAAACAATCGATGTCAATGTCGAAGACATTCGAATCACAGCTATTATTTCTTAGGCCCGGTTGTTCTATCTTTCAGTAAATTTTATATGTTGGGTAAGTAGCACCCAATCACATACGCGGATTGCTAGATTTACCTAACAGGTAAAATTTACCAAAAGAACAACCAGCTCTTAATTCTTTAATTACTCCATGATATTTAATCGTTTATTAACCGTTATTAAATGTTTATGTGATATGTTATTTAAATAAATCAGTTTTTGAGAAAAACGCTCAAAATTAAATCACATTCCTAATATATTACATTGAATCAACGAATTTTTACACCGCAAAAGAATATTTACATCATACATATGTCGATAAAATATAAATAAATCTTACGTGTTCTACTCATATTCAATAACAACCTGTCATGGCGGAACTTGCGACACAACTTTGCATACGTATATAACAAAAGTTGGAAACTTATAAGACGTCAGAAAGTTTCTAAGATAATACAACAAGGCGCAAATGCGCTCTGGCAACGTCGACAGCACTACAACTTTCCCAATTTGCTATCTATGACTACAACTGCAGATTCTAACTCAATACACACCTCTTAATATTCATCAAATTGGCCAAGCGTATAACATCTTTAAGAAATTGTCCAAATTAGCCCAGGTCAATTAGATAATACTCGTGCTAACTAGACACATTAGATATATGTGAATTAGATATAGTTAAATTAAAAGAGATGTCGTTGCATCTTATACAAAAGATAATAATTACATAATGCAATTTACATAGCAGCACCATTTAAAAAATTTCAATATCACAGTCTATTTATTTCTTAAAACAAACTGTATTCATTTGTAATTATAAATTTATTTCTAATCAATAATTGCAAGCACAATATGTTTGAAAGGTTTGCTTAAAGTAAAATAAAATTTAGGTTAGGTTTATCTCAACCGTACGAAATAAATTTCTTTGTTCAAATTTGTGCAGAATAAATTTCACTGTGTGGATTTCATTGCAATAGATATCTAATTATAATGCTAATGGTGTTATTGAAATCTACACTAGAATCAATATATAACTAGTGAGAATTCCAATATCGATATGGATACTGATGTACTAAATTATACGGATATTTCGAATATATCCATTTTCGACTATATTGAGTAAATAACTATCTATTTCAATATCGAGACACTAATGTTTTTTTTGGTTTAATTATAAATTTTTGATTAATTAATTAAAAATTTTGGTTAATTAATTAAAGATGTGCATTAATATTCCCATAAAGTATATCATCTCAATTTTCTTAATTACTATTTTAAAATATTTTTCTGTTATGAACATAGTGTAACTCTGGTATTTACACCGCATAAGGATTTATGCTGCAGAAGTCAGAAAAAATAGAAATTTATTATTTTTATTCCTTAATAAAATTTTGTTACAATACATGTATAAATAAAACACATTTTATTTTATTTCATAAAAAATTTACAAACAACTTAGAAATAAAATGTTAACGCCTACGTTCCATTCATGAGTAACTAACTATATCCCATCTCTATACAACAATTTGCAAGAATTTTCAATAGTTTTTAAAATTTAATTTATCAGTATTTTTTTGTTTACAATATTTAAAATAAAAAAACCATAAAAACTTAATAAATTAAATTTTCCAATTAGATGCGGCATATATAACAGAGTTATCCTAATGAATTAATTCATTTTTAAATAAATTTATTTTAAATAAATTGTAACATTTTTGCTTTGATTTGAAGCAACTATTTTTAGTTGACTCTTTTTAGTTTTTCGTTCATTCTATAGCGAATGCAGCGTCTCAGTGGATAGTTTTTAATTATGTGAGTATGCGAAAGGCATTACGCTTGTATGTTATTTCAGCAGTTCTTCATGAAGGCATAAAGTATCCTGGATATATCATGAAGTTTTCATAACTCACGCCACTTACCGTGAATATATGCTCAGCCTGGCCGCATCGCTAGCATTACCCTTCTCGTTGTGCGACATTTTATTCTACATTTATGATCACTATAACCTAAGATCGTTATTCTCGCAGCCGTATTTTTCACCATTATCGACTAATAAACTCGTAAATCGGCATACGACATAAATGAAAAATTGCAGTACATCGTTATCATAGATGAGCAATCAAATTAGATTTAAGGCCAATCAGATTTTATAATAATACCAGAAATTATATTTTGTAATAACTCTAGCATCTTTTGCTTCATCTTGATCGTTTAATTAATTAATTATATAAACCAGATAACAGTATTTATGTAAATATATGTCGGAGAAGACTTGAATATTCCGGCTGCACAACTAAATGTAACGAAATAACTTATGAGTCGCGTAGGTACTGAAATAGCATTACGCCGATGATTTCGACTACTACGAATCAAATACTATTTATCGTTTGTATCTAAGTTTAGCAGTAATTAGATACATCATCCTTCCATAAAATTCAATTTATTATTATTATTAAATACCATATATGTTGGCAAAACCAATAATCTATAATTAATACGATATAATTAATGTCGCATCATATTGTACCTTTACATATTAAATGTAATAGGAATTTATCACACTTACAAACTATAAATAAATAAATAATTACGTTTATTTTCTACACAGTTGGAAAATTTCTGATAAATTTAACACATTTAAAATGTCCCACATAATCCATTCAAATGTTTGCGTTAATTTAACATGAGATTAATAATAAAAAGTAACACAATATGAAAAAAATTAACACAAAAAATTTAATAAAATTTACAACAAAATTATAGAAGCACATTTCTTTAATAAAATCAACAATTATAAATTAATTAAATTAATTTTATTCATTTATCTTAGAGTTTATTTTTAAAATATTGTAATATTTTTTATGTTACTCAAATTGTGTTTATTTTAACACCAAGAAATTTTAAGTATCAATTTAACGCAAAATATAAGTAACACAATCACATTATGAGCTAACACTCGGATATGTTAAAAACACAAAGTTTTAACAAAAACTAATTTTGACAAAAATACAAAATGTACTGTAAAATTTTGTACTGTAAAAGTTAAGCAACAAACCTGAATATATTATACTTTATTTTTTTCCAAAATATGTTTGTACACACACACACACACACACAAAATCATATAAAAATAAAAAAGCTCCAGCATCATTAATAGATTGTGAAGATATTCGTAAATGCGCATTGTCGTCGCTCTAACAGCTCTAATTGCAACATCAATGATATATCGACGTACACTTATCTTCTGTTACGGCAGCCTTAATCTACCTTAAGTGCACTCCTACGTTCGACGATTCGGTTCGAATTAAGACACGCAAGAACCATCGCAGAAGTCTGTTTGTCGCTGCGACAGTGAAATACAGCGGCCCTCGTTAGCGAAATTTCGGTATTATCAACTCATTAACATATCGTCTTCGAGCCAAAATAGAGATATAAGAACGTTAATCTCCGTTAAGTGCACTCAAGTCCGTCGATTCATTCGAAATAACGGCGCGGCAGATACCTCTTCTCGATCTCTCCGGTGCTTTGTCTTTCGTGCACCCGCCGGAGAATACCGCAAACGTTGCTCGCCAGCAATACAGCTTGCGATCCTGCACATAACGGCTTGCGCTTTGACAAGTTTACGACATTTAACGGGATGCAAATGCAGAGCCGAGGCACGTCCGCACGCAGGGTCCAGTCGGACAATAAAGAGTAGAATACACGAGATGTTGAGAGAATAAAAGGAGAGGGAGATGGAATAAGAGAACGAGAAAGAAGAGAGAGAGAGAGAGAGAGAGAGAGAGAGAGAAGAGAAAATTACATAGGAGCAGTAGCGCAGTATACTCTAATCCTCGTATAATGGGTGAAGAGAGGCGCATCGGCACCAGGGATTGGCTAAACGCCAACTGCTAGACATGGTACAGTAGAAATGGTTGTTTCAGCTGCAAACTATATCACTGGTAACTTGCTGTGGCCGCGACGCGTATATGCGCGCGATGCGCGTAGAGAACACGCGAGAGCGAACGTAAGTACGTACGGCCACCAGTTGCCTTCTCTCTCTTCTCGGCTCATAATAATAGATTACGCGTTATATCTCCAGCAACTTTATCATTACAACGAAATGTAGCACGGACTCTATATTGGAAAAATAATCAAAAAAATTGTTCGAGGCACTATTTTGGAAAAAAAATGCTTTCACGGTTATTACGTTATTTGGTCAAAAATATAAAACGAAAATCCTTAAATCCTTTATTTTAAAAGTTACTCTGCTATTACATCCAATATAGATACAAAATCGATATCTATTTTAGCTTAAAACTTAATGAAACGTACTATTTGCTAAATGACGAGAATGACTAAAATCATTGCAGGAACTAGACTATTACAGTACAATCGTTACACATATAAATGTAATTTATAATTATATTATTGCTAGTTATTCTAATAATATGGAAGTCTTAATTCGGACCCACTTATTATTTATACTATAACACAGGTATACATATAACACACTTTGCTCATTACTTTAATAGACAGAAGGCATTTTTAAAAATATAGAGTGATTCGATTGTAATGGCACGCCAAAAAGATCAGACTGCTCGAAATTATTTACGGAGTCGTGTTTCCATAAGCGACCGGTAGCGATGGCTTTTGGGTAACTGCTGTTACGTCTCTTACCATTCGGTATATTTACGCCAGTACTAGACTTTGCAGACGAGTGTTTTCGTCTCGCTGGCTATATCGTTGGCAGCTCACTGCGTATACGCGACGGAACCTACACGTACGTAAGTACTTACGACCACTAGTTGCCGCCTCTTTCCCTGGCGTTACATCCATCGAAGTATAAAGCGTCGTTCAGCAGTGTGGACGGAATGGTTTATTGATCATTGCGGCGGAAGCAAGAATTACCTTCGTTCGCGCCCTTATGTTGTAAATATAAAAGAAACATCTCGGTCTTGACAATTGCGTTAAAATATGGCCTATCACCATGTTAATAAAAATGAAACTACATGTAAGAG
>NW_017259267.1:1119031-1141867 GCF_001594045.1 Atta colombica | reverse complement strand
TTCTAAAAAAAAAAAAAAAAAAAAATAACACAAATAATGCAAATATTCTTAAATATGTTAGAATATGTTATTTAGTTATATAATTCTTAAAATGATGTTATTTTCCTTTTGTATATAATTTCTACAGAACTTTCAACTAACAAATACAAGTGTAGCAAGTAGCAGTGTAGCAAACGTAGCAAATACAATAGTGTTACTGCAGCATCAACTAAATAACAATTGTGTACCGCAAAGTATTGACAAAGCTATTTGAATAACTAAGTATCGATCATGACCATTTACTAGTTACTGAATACAATAACTACTTGCAATAAACATGAAACTTCTGTACTAGCATATGTATGAATATAATATCAATATAATAGCAATATAATATTAATATATTCTAGATAAATGTAATAATTAGTAAATGTAATAATTAGAAATAGGATATATATATATATTTTTTTTTTCTCTCTTGAAAATCTGTTTTCTATACATTTTCATATAAAATTTGATGAAATTCGATGAAATTTAATGAAAATCGAAGCAATTATAGAACCGCAAAACGCTGCTCGTTGTACGCACTTGAAATCATTCATCTTTCCCTCTAATGAGAGACAGGATGTAAATATCAATGGATAACTAGCAAATACGCGCACGTATTAGAAATCCTATTTAACGCTTCCATCATTTCCCAGTTAGTTGATATTGATACAGTAAACCGATTTTGTAATACATGATAACGTTTCTATGTATAGCAATGATCGATACAGTTTTCATAAAACATGACACAATAATTCAATTCCTATACTATGCCACTATTCCTACAATACATTCAAAGTTGTAACATGTAACGAGCGACTGGCGCGATAGCGCTGCAGGTCGCATTACAATTTTGCTAGCTCGGTCAGCTCCGAGAAAGACGAACATTTCAGTTTTATTTCCGTCGTAGCCCCTAACGAGATATTGATACAGCAACGAGACCACCCATAACTTTCCACCCCAGAACCGCGTATATAGACTCTTCCGCAGTCACTCGTCGTTACGTGGAGGATGGGCCTCGGTAAATCCACGTTAGTATGTGCGGAGGGTTGTGAGCGTACCCTGAGTAACCACCCTTCTTGTTCTCGAGCACCGTCTATAACATCGTTCCTGAGTTCCAGGACGTTGCTGGACGACTTGAAAATTTATTACCAGGATAGAAGAGGAAAAAAGCTGTGGAGAACTCAACTTCCTGGCGATATACTTGCCTCCACGTCTGACCCTTAATTCCCTCGGGTCGGACAGAAGTAGCGACTTTAAATTGCGTACACTGCTTAACTGGTAGATTTTCCGGAGCCTGGGATAAAATGTTTCCTGATACCCCTTTAATTCCGACAACGGTATCTGCGTAAGTAACACTCAAAATTTTCGAATTAGCTTTTTCGCGTTTTATTTTATGACAATTGAGAGCATTTCATCCGCATCAATATAAAAGTATAAATGTTAAATATTTTCTCTGTGCGCGTAGAAAGATATTGTATCGTTTTTACTCACTCCAATAAGCATGGTTATGGCGGAGTTTATTCATAGATATACATTTATTCGTATAGGGAACAAATAAAATTGTCCATAAAATCTCGTCGTTACATTGAGAATTCAACGTGTAGAATATATACCAGAAGTTGTCTTTATATGCGGTGCACGCAACGAAGGTCTGAGCCCTCATAAAGCCGACTTGTATAAAGCATTACTTAAATGTACCGTGAACAGATCATCCATCCTGAAAGCGATCTGCGATCTCCGTTGGTAGACACTCTCATCTTTACCATGATAATCCGAGCGAACACGTACAACAAAAATCTTAATTTCAGAAAAACAATCATCGATACATGTGTAATATATCGGGATATATAACAACATTCATAACGAAATATTGTAATATGTACCATTTATTTGTCACTCGCTAGGGAAAACGTTTCTTCATTCGTATAGTCAGTTCGATATTTTTATATCTCGTGGAAACCAACTGTCAGTTGCACTAAAAATAAACTGACCACACCAAAATTCACTGGCTATGATGTACGCGACTCGCAAATCATACCGGCAATTATTCACGTCTCTATGAACTGGAACATATGAAAAATATGATGCATTTCGCATATTGGATGGTATTAATTTCGGGATGGACACGCATATTAGTAAACGCGTTCGCACGAATCATAAAATTTTAATTTTTTCAACGATACAACATATTCAAATTTTTTAATAAATTCAACTTTTCTAATTTAATTCAAAATCTTAATTAAATCTCTTTTAACAAAAATATTTAATATATGCGTGCGTGCGTGCGTGCGTGTGTGTGTGTGTGTGTGTGTGTGTGTGTGTGTGTGTGTGTGTGTGTGTGTGTGTGTACACATATTTATACACATATATAATATACATATTAAATTAACAATTAAAATATTTTTATACGGAATATCTTGCAAATTATATAGCATAAATTATATAGCATAAATGTGAAAAAATATGAAAAAAATTGCGAAACAAAAATTAAAATAATTTATATATAAATAATTTAAATCAAATAGAAACAAGAATTGCATGATATTGAATGCTTTTTAAGAATATAATTGCAGATATTTTCAAATAAATAAAAGTAAAGTGCTATCGTAAAGGATAGCACTTTACTTTTATTTATTTGAAAATATCTGCAATTTTGTTGTGAATACAACAAAATCGATCAAAAATTACCAGCAGCATATTGTCAATCTTTATTTAGGTTTCAGAAATTATTTTTAAAAAATATAGAAATCATCTTACCATTTTAGATTAAATCACATATTTTGTTCTATTTAGATAGTGTCAACAGAGACAAACTTGAGAGTGTCCGCGTATTAAGTGGAACCTGTTTACTGGCGCCTCTATGTGCACAAAGTGTGCACGTTGAACTATGTAGCCATGGATATTTCCGGTGGGTAACATGTTCACAATCTTCGATTAAACTAGTTTAAACTTAAATTTAAACCTAAAAAGATTAAAATTTTAAAAAGTATCATTTATATATTTTAACAGTATATCTATGCAAAACCAAAAATAATGCAGCAGAAAAAGATCAAATAAAATATAATACTATTATTAAATATATTTATTATAAAAGTATAAAATCAATTATAATATTTTGGATTATTCGATTTTGATATGTATATTTTGATTGAATATAATTAAGATAAAATTCATGACTAAATTTTTTTATATTATATTTTTATACATACATTTTCAATTTAAACATTTAAACAAAGTTAATTTAGTAAAAACAAATCAATATGTAAACACTTTTTTCTTTATATGTATGTTTTTTCTTTTTGTTTTTTTAGTTTTGGTATATTTTCTTGTTGGACAAACTGTTAAATTAAAAGTACATTGCTCTCATTAATTGTTAGTGAAGGGACACGATTCGAGCTGATGGATATCATGTTACTCCTCGCTTTAAGAAACTCAATGAAAAATGGACAATTTCAATGGACAGTTAATTTAGCAAGCACACTAATAATTAGATAATAAATTATTCATAATAATATTAGAATGGCAGTAGTATTATTTATTATCGTTGCAAAGGACTAAAATTATCTTTCCTTTTTTGATCAAACTTCAAGTATATATATCTATCTTATTTTAATTTAATTTAATTTAAATATAGATATGTACATATACACCAAGTGTACATCAGTTCTGTTATAAAAAAAAACAAACATTAGTTCTGTTATAAAAACAAATCTAAAATTATTTTTTACATTACTCTCTTTTACTAAACATATAGATAATATAGGATTAAAAAATTTCAATACAAATGTCAATTTTTGACAGATATTTTACATTTTTTTCGACTGTGTGATTGCAATTTGTTGATCAATTTAAAATTTTGAAATATTATAATATATTCTTCGAATAACATTAAATTGAGTCCACGGAATTCAGGATAGATTTTTAATTAAAAAAAGAATTGAATCATTCGAATTAAAATTATTAAAAATTCATAAAATTTGTAAAAGTTTAAATAAAATTTTGCAAGACACTTAATATTTCATTTGAGTTTCAAAGTTAACCTTAATGTTTGTTTTTCGTAGAGCAAGTTAGGACAAGGAGAGGTAATGCATTCAGTCGAGCGAAACGATTCGAGCCGACAAGCATCATGCTGCTCCTAGAGTTCCTTTACGGAACTCGGTCAACGGAACACCGTCAGTTTCAATGAACAATCAGCAATTTGGTAAGTACATTCAATTAATTAGTTAACTTTTCATATTAACTATATAACATATTAGTTAACTATTCACATTCATTTCAAAATATTAATTTTTTAAATATTATATAATTGTTTTTCATGTTATTCTCTTTTATTAAATAGAAACTTTTATAAGAATTTTACATGGAATTATAAATTGCTTAATTATGCGATATTGTGTGTATATACAACTGCTAATTTTTATTGAAGTATTTGAATAAGAATAAATTTTTAATTAAATATATCATAATTTAAGTTTTACAACTGTCTATCTAGATTTTCTGAACAATTTCAAATTATGTTTATACATGTATTAATTGAAGATCGTGTTTGATTGAACAAAATTATTCAATAAAAGTACAATACAATAACTACAATAAAAAATATTGCACAAGTAATATAATTTTGAAAATTAAGATTTTTATCGTGATTATTACTCGAAATAAAACAACTGCTTGTGCATTTTTTTGTATAATAAACGTCTAAATAAAAAAAAAATCTAATCTTTTTAATTTTTCTTTCGTTGCGCTAAAAACACTATTAAAATATGTCTTATACGCTTTGTATTTTTAATATCTTCTTTAAGCTTAAATTATTTCAATTTTTAATTATTATATTTATAATTCATTGTTACGATTATATTTTATAGACGTAGCACTGAATAGAACAAGTAATAATGCATAATATAGAATAAAATCAAAGATCGTGTACATATCTGCAGTTACCTGAATATGTAATTCAACGTTTTATATTGTAAAAGCATCAGTAAACAGTTCCATCTAACAATAAAGTTCAGTTTCATTTAAAACACGACTACATCCACTCTCAGGCTTCAAGATAATGTGCCGATATCATATCGAAAGAGAAATTTCGAGAGAAACCTGAACACAAGCTTGATCATCCACCGGCAACGACATTACCGACTGCATTCACTCGCACGAATCTGCTGTGAAAGGATAAGTTGTTCTTTTATTCGAAGAGATGCCGCCATTACTAGCGATGTATGCTTGTTTCATGGCCTATAATGATATTTGTAATTCTGTAATTAGAATAGTGCAATATATACGCATTTAATAAAATTCCTTTTTTTTATCCTTAACTCGCAATTAAACGATTCCAAAATGCTTCCTGTGGACCATGTATGCGAAATTGAGGATCCCGATCAGAAAGATGTATTCTTTCTTCCTGATCGTAATTTCTTCAAAAAAGCGTTTGATACTTTCCGCTCTTTACTGATGATATCAAGAAAAAATCCAGCTGCCCAGAAGTATTTACGCAGCCGCAATTCCATAATCATAGAAAAACGAAGGCATTTACATAGATTCAAGCATATTATTCATCCATTCAGTATTTTTAGGTATATTTCCTCGACAAATTCTTACAACTTTTTCATATAAAATTCATTATATACATTTATATATCAAATATATTGAATTATATCTTTTCTAAACTAAATCGAATCTTTTATAGTGCAGACTTTTCTGGGATATCCTAATGATCTTAATAATAACATTCTTACTGATGATTACTCCGTATCAAGCTGCCTTCAAAAAGCGTTTAGTTTATTGGACAATTTGTAAAAATCTCCTACTTTCTTTCTGTTGCGTGGATATAATCATCAATTTTATGACAGGGTATAATTGAATTTAAATTTATAATTGAATTTAAATTTATTTTATTGAGCTGATATCCGAATTTCCGCAGAATGTAACACAGAAACAAAATTTCTGGACATTGCATTCTGTTTTTATTACAATAAAATTTATGTATTAAAGTCTCTATAAAAATTTATCAATTTATGAACAGATATTTTGACAAGGCGCATTATACTGTCGTGATGGAACCGAAAAAGATAATGAAGAAATATATAAGACATGGTACTTTTTTGCCAGATTTACTGGGTTCTCTACCAACTGATATCATATTTATTAAAACATGGCAAGAAAATATAGTCACACGTGAACTGGTATCTTTGATATGCTTACTTCGTGCATTTTCTTTTAATTCCTACATGATGAAAATTGCTCGCACATACAACATTGAAATGGCCCTTTATGAAGTCTGCATTGTGATACTCAGGCTAATGATAGGATTTCAGTGGCAGTCTTGTTTTTACTGGATATTGCCAATAGCGATGACTTCCATGTACCTACCGAAGCAACCAAGCGAAGATTACTGGATAAATGAATTTAATCTTTGGGAAGAATCTGCCTCTTCTCAATATCTGCACAGTCTCTTACGCTCTATTTCTATTTTTTTGTCGGCGGGTTTTACACATAAAAAACCAAAAACCAGTGCAGACCTCTCTCTGGTGATCCTCTTTCAAATCGTAGGGACTTCAGTTATCTGGAATATCATAGCTCGCGTGAACCAACTCTACAAAGGCGCCAATAGCTCTAAGATAAAATATCAAAACATCATAGCAGAAGTCAAGCAATATATGAAGCGTCGGCAACTACCGTACTTGACTCAATGTCGTATCATAAACTACTATGAGTTTTGCTTTAAACATCAATATTTTTGCGAAAGAGAGATCCTCAATACTCTATCCTCGTATATGCGCCAGGAAATTGGGATGCACACTTGCCGCAAACTCGTAGAAAATGTTACGTTTTTCAACAATCTACCTCTCCTGTTAATAACACGCATTGTCGATATACTGAAATCCGAAATATTTTTACCGAACGACATAATTGTACGGGTAAATGAATCAGGTGATTGCATGTACTTCATCGCCAGTGGTACAGTGGCTATTTATACAAGCACCGGAAAGGAAGTATGTCACTTGGAGGATGGCGCGCACTTTGGGGAGATCGCGCTGGTAATGGTGAACGAGCGAAGAGTAGCCAGTGTAGTCGCTGTTGAAATCTGCGAGTTATATCGCCTAGATCGTGCAGATTTTGCCAGAACAATTCATCCCTATCCTATGCTGTGGGAGCAAATCAAGAAAATTGCTATCGAGAGACACGAGAGAACGACCATACTGAATATACAATAAATATTGCAAAATATTTTATAAAAAAAACATCGTTATATTATAGTGTATATTATATTATAGTTATATTATAGTTTATTGGAAATGGCAAAAAATTTTATTTGTGTACAACTTAATTACGATATTATAAAGGCAATATTGATATTGATATCGTTTAAGCAATTAAAAGCAATATTTAGTGACACGTTATATAGTATATGAAGAGCAAATTAAAAATTGCTTAAAATCTCTCTCTCTCTCTCTCTCTCACACACACACACACACACACACACACACACACACATCATTATAATTATACGAAATGTCAAAAGTAACATTAAAATTATTGTGCAGGCGATAAATTTTAAGAATCCGATTATCTATTATCATAACGTAGCATTAACGTATGGAAATCATATCATTTCCGAACAATGCATTTGTAAATTATGTCTCGCGTCCATAGTTATTTAAAAGATATAATATATTTTAAACTTATTATAGCGCACTAATCTCAGGTTATAAGAAACTGCCGTTGAATTGTTACGATTGAAAGAATTGTTAATGATCGTTGACGATAATAGCGGAAAATTGTTAAGGAACCGATAAATTTCAAGACTCCGATAACTGTTTCTCGTAACCCAACATTAGGGCAGATTTATTACCCTGGACGTGGATCAAGAAGATCGCGATCGTGCATCGCGGAAGACTACAATTTTCAATGTACTGTAGATCATCGGTAATATCATGTAGCAAGAAGAATGCATGATCACTTCTTAAGATGAATTCGTGATAATTACAGTTTAGCGCCGCGCATCCCGACCGGAACTCGGACTCGTTGTTTTGCGAACGTCAAAAATCAAGACGATTCGAAATGCATCGCGCGTATCAAGTGTATCGAGCTTTGAATCGGCAAGTGGAGCACTTAATATAATGGAATGAGAAACGGAAGGATGTATCTTCGCTTTGTAATGCCGTGCAACTAGCTCACGCTATTAATACTTATCGGGCGCTGGGATCATTATCTTTAGCACTGGTTGTAAGATCCGTAGTTGATTGTAGTCAGTGTCCCGGGATATTGCATTAAGAATACGCATGTAACGAGAGAAGGCCTGATTTACTTGACGATGCATGCTTATCTGAAAGATTCACATATCGAGTTAGTCCGACCGGTTCTACCTGAATATCTACGTGACGCGATGCAACGATACGTTATCCGTTATTAATGAATGTAGTTTTCACGATAATTGTTTTTTGTCGTTACAGAACAAACTTGTTCTTTCACCGGACGGAGGAATGTCATAAGCAGGAAAACTTCGATGGCACGCGTAAATATGTATATGTGTCGATATGTATATGTGTTGGTAAAAAAAAAAACAACTATCCTCGGAACTTATTATTAGATCTAGCTATATACGGTAGCGTGGTAACAAGTTCGTGCAACGATGATATATCTCACTTCTCTGATGTTAAACGCGACAAATATGTATTCCGATTATCCTGCGTTCGTAAAAAGCGGTATAAACTACCGCAAAAGAGAAAAGTGAGCTTTGGCTGCCGCCTCGTTACACATAGTAAGGACAAAGCAAAAGCGTGCAAATCGTAGAGATATATATATATATATATATAAAATGATATAATAATTAAACATTAATTACTTAAAAAGAGAGGGAGGGATAGAGAGCGAGAGAAAGAGAAAGGAGAGGAGAGAGAAAAAAAAGAGAGAGAGAGAAAGAAGAGTTACAATGTACATGCTACAAAATTGCAATAGCTTGATGCACAAATTTAAAGATAAATTACATTAATGTTGCAATAAAAACAATCATCGATTTGTGAAGTGAAATTTATATATCTAATAATTGATCAAACAGCTGACAAATCTATCATACTAATGATATCGCATCACCTTTCCAACAGAAGGGGATTGCATCGACACATAAAAGCAATTAATATACTCTAGTACTGGCGATCATGGATGGTCGATCGCGCAGAAACTCACGCCTTGGCTGGCTTCACCGTGGAAACTGCGCGATATTGTCCGATAACGATGGTCTCGTTGGCGGTGGAGAGCCGCCCATTCGACGAGAAACAATGGTTCGCGCGCATCGACGCATGGGCAGAGAGAACGCCGATGACAATGAAACGTTTAGGAGGGCTGGCCATTGTAATAGGCCGACGATGCGCCTGCTTGGTAGCTCCCGATGGCGTACACGCACTGGCGTATCCCTACTGCCGCGCGCGCACTGACTTCAGAAAGGGGAACACTAAGCGTTAGGATAGTACGAACGAAAGATAGAGAGAAAGGAAAGAAAGAGCTCGCTATTGTTATCAGTATAGTCGTGGATTCAGTTAGCAAGAGCAAGACGAAACACGTTAACTCTGCATAGCGAACGTAGAATGAAACGCGACGATGAAACGAGAAATTGGACAGACGAAGAGAATGAGATCGCGAGAGTAGACGAGAGAGAGAGAGAGAGAGAGAGAGAGGAGAGAATCGTTGTGGCTATGGTTATATGGCCACACCCCGCGGAGCCAGCCAACGAGCTCTCCGCCGACCGACGACCCACCTGACCCCACAATGGGCAGATCCACGTAGCTACGCTCGGTGGCTGTACATTGTTCCCCCTCTGTGCGAGTTAAGCGGCGTGCATGCTGCTTAAAACGAAGCGGAAACATGTGGGAGCAGGTGAGAGTACACGAAGAGTAAAAATGAGAAAGACGTACACGTGATGATACATCCGAAACGAGCTTCTCCGATTGAACATGTCGTTTATGATAAGCAAGACGATGACAACGCTGAAGACGCTGAGGACGCGATGCATTTCAGACAGCTTGAAGTCGTTAACGTGCTTAACGGTGCATGAGTGATACGGAATCGCGATATGTCCTTTAAAATACATCAAGTATGCCGCAGATAATTTGACTCGGCTATTTCAATGATCGCGTTCCTTCTCTAATAGCTTCCCTGTCGTCTCAAATACACATTGGAGAATGAGAGAAAACACGTCGTAGAAATATAGACATTGAGCTCGTTGCTCTTGGATGCTCTTGGATACTAGGCGGAATGTATACTTCGAGAGCGTAGTGGCGAATGTGAAAGTCCATAAAATGAAGATTACTTCAGGTTAAAGGGACATTAATGATCTAAGAAGTTCTGTAAATCTTCTTACTATGCACATTCTTATTAAGGACTCATGACGTACAAGTATGTACCTCCGAGATTAAAGCAAAATCGTAGACATATTCTATTGCAGTCATGTCAGACAAGCAGTAAATCCCGAGGGTCAAGATTGAATAGCATATACGTTGGAGAAATCGCAGAATACTCCCGAGTGGTATGCCTCAACGGAATTAAAGCATGGAAACGATTCAAACTCGTATCGCCGATGCGACAGCGAGATTGAGTCTCGTAACGTCTTCGCGCAGATATCCAGATAGACAGATACGCGGAGCGTGTACACCTACATCAACAAAACCCGGCGACGGCGACCCTGGCTGCCTTCTCCTCTGCGATGGGTCGATACTCTGCAAGCCGCCACCCTCCCCCGCGCTACCCTCACTCCGCTCGTCTCGTGCCTCCTCTGTCTTTTGCCCCTACCGCTGTTTCCGTTCAACCCCTTCCATCCTTCCTCTCACATACCCATCTTCACCCACCATCGTACCGTTCTCTCATCCCTTGTACTTCCTACCCCTACGTCCTCCTTCTCCTCCGACCATCTCTGCCTTCCCGCCGCTACCACCGCCGCCTCTTTTACCCTCGGTGGCCTCGTCCATAGGTGTACCGGTTGATTGATCGTTTATCGATACGCAGAGGGCCCACCCCGGCGAGTTGCGGGTACGTCCTACACCCGGTCCTCTGCCGTCCTCCCGTCCCACGTCCCGATCGTTCCCACTTTCAAGTATATACGCATTACACATTTATAAGGGCGTTAAACACGAGCCGCATCGATGGCATAGAACGTTGTACAAGGATATATATGCGTATTTCCCTCATCCTCTCCGTGTTCTTCCCTCCGCGCCTCTCTTGATACTCTATCTTCCGTTCTCTACTCTTCCCTCCCTCCACTCCTACCTCTCTCTTTCTCTTTCTCTCTTTCTCTCTCTCTCTCTCTCTCCCCTTCCCTTTCTCTCTCTCTCTCCCCTTCTCCTCCCCCCCCCCCCCCCCGTAAAGCCAACCGGCCGCCTGGCCAACGAAGCCCCCCTACATCGGTTTTGTGTAGGAAGAGCCATGCTCGATTGGTGTCGGTGTGTTTGTAAGCGCGCCGGGCAACGTCAATGTTTCGAGTCGAGCGTCCGCCCCCATTATTTTACCCCCGGCCTTGGAACCGCCATCCCATCGACTAGCTCTCTATACAACACGGCGCGCCATCTCTCCCCCTTTTCCTCCCTCTCAGTTTCATCCCCCGCTCGTTCGCGCGCAGAGATCCCGATACACAGCCGATACTTATTGATATGGGCTTCCGTTTACCGTTGACTACATACGTGACTTAACCGCCGGCCCCATGCACTTCCGAAACTACTACATCAATTTTTAACTGCGCAGTCGGATTTATCGGAGCTTATATTCCGCCCCATGTACGCCCGAGCAACTGCGCTTGTGCCGCTTTGCGAGTTCCTACTATTCTTCTATCTTGTTTCGGTATCTTCAGCCCGTTACTCCATCAAATTCTCAGTCAAGCGGAATATGAAACATGTGCCGAGAAGCAGTGTATGTTTCTATACACGTCTTCTATTTCTGCAAAGAAGTATTCACAAAGTATCGTATAGATAGTAATTGTAGGACTGACATGTACGTTTGTCATGTTCGTGGTAATCTCCTATCGATAAAAAAAAAACTAATAATGTCATTCGTTAAAGTTAACAAATTAAAGCAAGGTAGCAGGTTGGGGATTTTTCCAACCTCCATCGAATGTTAGCTTCCAGTCGTGACGTGGCATCACGATGTTGACTGTCCGTCACACATCCCCGAGCCCGAATGACGACGTTTATAAGCTAGTGTCAACAACGGTGGGTAATGATGTGCGGCCCCCATGTTCAGCAACCAAGAGCTTCCCGACGGGTGGTCGGGCACCCGCAACGTATCATCCCGTCACGCTACATTGAACGTCATTGTCCGAACTAAAGTCGCCGTTTATCGCTCAACGGGTGACGGTACGCGAACAGAGAAATTGAATACGCCTAAACCCATACGTCGTCCATTCCCTCGCGGCGACGATGCAAAAAATCACTACTCGAAAAAGCGTATCGATTTATGCGCATCCATGATGGAAGATCCTTCGTAACTTTCAGCAATTTTTAATGCAAATCATGTACATATAATGACACCTGCATTTTGTGCATACATACATACAACGATTATTTCTATAAAACTATTAGTTTTAGAAATAATCGTAGTTTTATCGAAATAATAGAAGCCTCGGTGTGATCTAATTATTTATTTATTTTATTTATTTTTTTTAGATTAGGACGAAATGGCTCGTACAAAATACAAGAGATCCGGGTTTAAGTTCCGGCCGAGGTATAATATTTTTTGCAATAAATTTATTAACAGTTTCAACATATTAACATCTTTATAATATGATGCTTGATGGTAGCATCAAATTATTAAAATTGCTTGTCAATTTATTTCGCGATTACTAGAGTAGTTTTAATTGCGTTTATAAGTTCGGAGAAAATTCGGCGCACAATTTGAAAAGACTACAATATGATATATATGCAAGTATATATATATATATATAGTGTATATATTAGTAATTGAAGATTGAATTATTTAAAGCAATGAAGATCCAGTTTCAACCATAATAGGCATTTTAAATTTCTAGTATTATACAGAAAAATTATTATTTGTACAACAATATAATTTCACAATATCATTAGATTTATTTATTTCACTTATTATTAGTAGATATAAATTTTACTCACAAAAAAATTAGAAATATTTGAAAAATAGAAATTTAGAAATATTTGACAGAAACACTCCATGACAACAAAGACACGCGTTTCCAACCCCTACACACGATAGATGATTTACATAATTCGTCATTGGCTTCGCCTTTGCAATCATCCCTTGACTAACAAGATTACCCCAGCAGAAGGGATGTTTTTGCAAATTCACTTTCACTCAACGTTATATACTAACACACGATTATCTTTGCACGGTTAAAGCATTCAGTGCAACTGGTAGATAAAACAGAAAATACGACTATAGCATGAATTGCGAAATTCATTTAACTAGAAAGAAGAGAAAGTACGAAGATGTTATTAGTCAGTGTCAAAGTGTGCTGTAACGATAATTGCATAGCTAACAATAATTAATGTCACAACAATATATACAACTATCATATTAGTAAGATATAAATTATTCATATATCATATTAGTTTAATGATATTCATTATTAGCAATAAATTCCGCTTGAATATGTACCTATTTTAGAAAAGGCACGAACTTACTAAACATGAATTTACTAAAATATGAATCAGCTTCGAGAGTCACATGAAAAAATAAATGGAAGAGAGAGAGAATACAAGTTAACTGATCGTAATGTGTGGATAAAGTGTTTGTCTACGATAAATAATGACAATATATAAGCGTATATCGCAAAGAATCATATACACATTAGATCATTAATGTCTTCCATTTCCGGATTAGACATTTACAGATAGAATACATCTTGCGAATAGATATTCGTATATTATAGCTCTTGTGTCTGACAGTGGTATCTTTAAATGTCAGACGAATGTGTTTGTATTGTGTATAAAAAATTAAGTATGCACGGAAAGAATGATTTTGAGAAAGTATCTGTAAATTTATCAGGATAGAGATCTGAAAATAACTTTGTTGCATCAAAATAATTATGTAGGACACTTAAGCATGATGCAAAAAGTTTTGACATTCTGATAATCAGCTTGAGTGTCCAATGTAATTATTCTGATCCAACAAAATTATTTTCAGATCTATAGCTATAGTTAGATTTTTAAATAGTTCAACAAACTTGTCTTTTCTGTATAAAATTAACCTTTCAGTATCACACTATATTATGGCATACTCAACTAATTTTCACTTATTTATAACTTTCATTATAATGAATATATTGTAAGGAATTTTTTACTGAAATGTCAAATATTACGAAAACGGTAACAAGCAAATATTTTTAATAAAAAAGCAATGAAAAAAGCATTGCAAAGAGAAAACCGGTATGACATACGCAATGGTGGTATGGAAGAATTAAAACTAAGCAATATGTTATGTACGATATCTGAATTAATTAAATCGTAAAAGCATAAAAATACAATAATAAACGTAACAAAAATAGAACATCATTTATTACTAATTATTTTGTATATTTTTTAGATATTCCAAGTAAATAAGAAATTGAACTATCAGGTACTGTCGTAATGCCCGCCAAACCATCCATTAAAGCCACAAGGAATGTAAAATACACACAAACATATAAATAAAATCATTCGTTCGACAATTATGTTTTCTACGATATATAAAAAGTCATAATTGAGGCCATACTCGATCTTGATTACTTTCATCTATTATAGATCGTTTCGTTGCAAATGTGACAGAAATTAACCGCGTACTAGATTTCGCTGCGTTCTTAATAAACGTCCGAGGACCAACAAACGTCACGAATGTCAGAGTGGACTCGCTGAGCACTCGTGAAATTCATAAACTTCCAGAGCTACACTGTATCTCCCTTTCTTCGACGATTAAAGTTGCGTATTTCACATAATGAAAGTCCTCCATTATGGAGACGGATTTTCACGACTCTTTACCAACTATGACTTGCACATGAGCATTGCCGAAACAAATAATTCGCTATCATTATAAATGAACAAAGTTTCAGAGGAATTTCCTTTAACTTATTATCGACTTCTTCGAAACGGTTTCTCTAAAACTAGTCAACTCATTACGTTTTGACAAGGTTCTTACAAAA
The DNA here is from genome assembly GCF_001594045.1 of Atta colombica. NCBI lineage: Eukaryota > Metazoa > Arthropoda > Insecta > Hymenoptera > Formicidae > Atta > Atta colombica. The sequence goes on along the minus strand of NW_017259267.1, from coordinate 1,126,710 downwards.
AAAAAACATTCTTAAAGATATGATATTATCTTTCAATTTACCTCGCTTATTTCGTAATAAATACAAACCTGTTCGTCGCCATGCAACTCAACTATAAATTTTATAACGGAATAAGATGATTATTAAGTAAAATATATGTATATAAAATATATGAAATAAGAAAATATTATTTATTATTTTATTTATTATTTTAATATTAAGATACTAAAATTAAATTTGTAAATTTGAAATTAAATTTGAATTTTTATGTATTATCACTACTTATTTTATGATCCACATATCATATCTAATTACATTACAGCTCATACAGTTTAATTATACAATAGTTTTATAAAAATAACAGAAGATAAAAACAAACTAGATCACCATGGTTGTATTTCAGAGAAATATACTGATTAAAAGCACAGCATTTGTTGTATTACAACGAACAGTTAATTACTTTTTGACTTATCCATTGCTATGTGCGTGCACTCTCTTTCGAGACTGTTGTACAATATCCAATGGATTCATCATTTTTTTCGGAACATGCTCTCTTATATCACATAGCTTTATTTGGAGAGCATGCGGTGAAACGGTTTATCATCCGACATGAGCCCGAACATACTGACTGTGTCGATAACGATATTCGAGGTGAAAAGAGGAATCAACTGCGAAACGACGACAATTCTGAGGCACCTCATCGTGCCTCCGCACGAAATCTAATGTTTCTCCATAAAATAAAATAATGGCTGAGGCATTTATTATCACGATAATGACCAAACTTAATTACTTAGCCACTGTAAATACGTTCTCAGCGGTAACCAGAAAAATGGATGTAGTTAATAATAAATATGAAATCATTATCGTGAATTATATTGCAAATGAAATACCAAGGTCATAAAATAATTTTTAAAAAATCCGCCGTTCTTTTCGTGCGACAACCTGTTCAGTTGTTGCTTGAAACGATAGGCAGATCGGCCGCAATAACACTGTACAAAGTTCATCTAAACGAACCTGTTTCCGCAGAACCGTGGAATTAACCGTTACGAAAGATCGTGCTGTATGATAATGAATTTTCTCCTAAGCTTAGAAAATATCCTCGCAGATTCGAGGTATCTTCATAACGAAAATTACTGCCGGTCCCGTACTATACGCTTTGCACGGATGAAGAAGCTTTCGATAAGAAAAGATACTCGATTATTTAATCGACGCGTACGACAAGTTTCGCACGAATAATGCGTGTAACAGCGACTCTTGCACAGCGGCTTTTGCTAGGATCCTTGCCGGGACAATTTTCTATACAGGAATGTTCGAATCGACTGTTACGCAACATGCTCGATCACTTACAATACACGCAACGTGCGCGTACCGGATCCCGTGAGTTTCTACTAAATAACATCTATTACTCAGGAATTTATTCGTAGGCTCACAACAGGGCGCCGACATTACGAAGCGATAGACAAGCGTCCTCTTCTATAGATGTTTCTGCGAGGGGAGTTACATACCTTGTTCCAGCCAGGATATTTTCGAGTAATCCTTCGACGCAGCTTTACATATATACGGATAAGAACATCCGCAAACTTCCGTATTCATATAACTATTCAGCCGCGGAGCCAATGCAACTTTCGATATGCATATCCATAAAAAGACCTAAAAAGATTATTTTTATTTGGCAAATCGCTTACGAAAAATACAACGATGATTTTGATACACATATCAAAAATAAAATTAAATAGAGAGAGAATAAATCGATTATGGATATTGGAAAATCAATCGATTATATCGGACATTGAATTTTGCAGCACGCGTAAATTTTCCTGTCTCTTTCGATTCATCTATTTTTTTTCTCAGGATACAGGTACAACACTCAAGCACGGCACTCACATATCCACGCCCCCGTCTGTCGCTGATGCCGTTTTGTAATATCGCGAGCTTTACGAGCAGATTTCCAACAAGCCTCCACGACCCCCGCTGACGATGATAGTGTTAAAGCGGTAGCGTGACTACATGCCGCTTTCCCCTCCGTTTCCTGCCGCGACGAAAAAGCGTCGGGATCGAGAGGATCGAGGGCCGAGGCGCTGTGGCGATCCACGCCGTGGCCGTGCAGACCACCCGATGTGCCGGGCATCTGAATTAATTATTTGTTTTAATATAAAATCCGCGGGGTGTGATTTAGTTCGCCGCTACAGAGGCAAGTAGTTGGGGGCCCGAGCGCATAAACAAGTCACAGCGGTCGGGACCCTATCTCTTTGCTCCTCATGGATGCGTTCCGCGCCGCGCCGGCGAGAGAGGTATTCGGACGCATATGTATGCTGTATGCACCATACATGAAAGAGAGAGAGAGAGAGAGAGAGAGAGAGAGAGAGAGAGAGAGAGAGAGAGAGCGGGCTAACGAGTCGCCGCCGTTGCAGTCACGTCGACTCTGCTGCCAGCACGAGGAAAATCGCGCACACTCGCCGGGATCGGCGCGACGCCGATTATCGATGGCGCGATTTAATCAAGCATGTCGATTGCTTCTCGGCATTTATGGCGAATTTCACTCTCTTCGTGTCCACTGAATCATATTTTTTGTCGGGGCGAGATTGGTTTATGTAGTACGCGCGTCTGATACGAGATAGGTCGAGTATCTTAACTGCAATCGACTAATCCCCCCCTCCCCCCGTTGCTGATACCGTCGGATTGGTTTCATTCGGGAATTTTTTCCCCTCCAATATATCGCTTTGATTAATTATGCGAGTCTAAAAAACTGTGATCCTGATACTAATATCATCATACATTCGTTATACCTTGAGTTGTTTTTTGATATTTTGTTTTGGAAATTTGTAAATTATCTTGACGATTTATAAATGTTTTCATTTATAGAAGAATTCATATCTTGCAATCTTTATGATATAATCTTTAAGTCGCAAAGAAATGCGAATAAATTTTGAAGAAATTTTAGACTATGCACGATTATGTGCAAATATTTTGTATACATAAAAAATGTAACATACTTTTATAATATTTATCTATTAAATGCAAGCTAAACTAGTATATAACTGATTGTTAAAAGATAAAATAACTCGTTATGATGTAAGCTTGATTGTTAAATCGTATACATAACCCAAGTTGTTTCCTTTTAATATATTACATTGTATAGCATATTTTTTATCATAACTACGAATACCATATGTAGTTATTAATGCCATTAATAATGCAGCGAGATAAAACTTATAATTACAAATGCCAAATGAATTAGTATGATGATTTTTCTATCCACTGCTATTAATTGCATCTAATTATTTCTTTCACGCAATATCTTCCGAACGTTATTATATACATATATGAGAATTAATTAGTTCTATTTGTTTCTATTCGGCTTGTGTTATAAACTGAGAAAAAACAGAAAACTAAAGAACATATATAATACTATGTACCACTATTCTGTGAAGCAAACAGGAAAGGGAGGAGCAGAAATTCGAGTCGACTTGGAAGTCTCGTTAATGGATGGAAGGTCGCGTGTAGAAGAGAGTAGCGCGTTCGGAGGTATTGCCCGGTATCGATGGTCGGCAAGCCACTAATCACCGCTAATGTTAATATTATGCAGCAACCACAATGCTCTACGTGGAACCTCGATAAACCATGAACGGATCTCCGGAAGATGCATGCAGCCGTCTCATGCGATTCCCTTGTCGAAGCCACGCCACCACCTCCCGATCGTTTTCTGCATTGGTTTTTGCACGCAGGTATACTGGCTCTTCTCATTTTCTTAAGATCATCCAAATAAAAACTTCAATGTAGCCAAATTTGATATCTCTTTCTTTTTTTTGCAATCCTTAATTGTACGATTTTAGTGAATTATTTAAAAATTTATCTAGAAGAGATTTGAAAATAATTTCATTAGATTATCAAAATAATTACGTAGAAATCTCAAGTATCATGAGTAATGCTATAAAAAGATTCCAACAACCACTTTGAATGTCCTATATATAATTATTTTGATTTATTAAAATTATGGCTTATTAAAATTATTTTCAAATATCTAACCAAATTTTTAAATACTTTAGCAAAACTATTCTTTCTATATATTATTTAAGAAAATAGGACATTTCATTAAATTAATATTGTATTTAAATATTCTACATTACTGAAATTAATTGCACGAAATAAATTGGTAAAATAACTTAAAGCATGCATTTTCAGTAATGCAACGTTGTAATTATATATAATCCGCTCGTAACCTCTCCGGACGATTACGAACAGTAGGCGAGAGTTCATAGATCACCTTGCGGATTCTGTAATTCAGAAAACTCTTAACGTCGTTTACGCGATCCATCCACGAAATCGAGGTTCCGGAAAATAGATTACACCACGATGAAAAAAATTACCATTTATTTTGACGTCCCCAGTAATCGCCGACCCGTAGGTAAATGTTAATGGATGGGCACTGACAGAAAATTGAATACGCACATCGATCCCTGGCGATTCCAGGTGCATTTTGTTCGACGCGATACTCTATCAAATCGCTGACCTATCGACTTGCCACGCATGACGAAGAATGACAAGAGGACAAGTCCGGACTAATACAGGCTGCCGCGGGTGGTCAATTAGAAATGAATATTCAGCATTTCGCGTCCATTGACAACGATTCCCTGGGCAATGAATTATCGGAGCCGGTCACGCGAATACTCGTAAAAGCTAATAGTACGTGCACGCGCACGCAACTAATCGCCGTGATAATCACACACAATATTTACAGCGTTCCAATGATGAATTACCGTCCGGATATTTTTACGCGCGATTTAAGGAATCGATGAACCGAATTCCAATTATATTCGTACATATTAACATTGTAATTAAATTACATACTTCGGCACGCAAACGAGAAAAAGACGACCAATTTATTTTATCGCTCGCGAAGACCGCCTGGACAGATACTGAAATTGGGTTACCTTAATTGGAGACAGAAACGAATTCGCATGTGAATCCATCCTCACTCTGTCTGTCGCATTTCCGTATTCACTTGATCGGGGCGTGAATTCCGCGTATTTAAGTGTCCGTTACGCCATGGTGCCTTTCTTTATCCCCGATAATGATTCCTTTGTCCGGCGAGTGAGCGCGACTTTAAGTGAAAACGTCCATTCAGCCAACGACAACGACGGTTTGCGCCCTGAATATATTGCACCGATTGCGAGGGGAAGATAAGTACAGGAGACTGAGGTCCGTCGGTTCTTAGCTTCCGACGACTTCGAGCGAAGGTGCCTTTTTTCTTCGGCTGACTGGAGAAAAGGAGCTTAACGCTCGCTTCCTCGCTGTCAGAAAGGAGGCAAAAAGAGAGAGAGATACTTCGTTATTCACGGAGGCAAGACAGCGGCGTCATAATACGAACTTGCTGTTACACCAAATTCGGAGGAAGCGGCTCGTAATAAAGGCCGGCAATTATTCTCATTCGCGAAATTCGTCCCTTCGTGGTGTTCAGTCCTCGCTATTGCTGTTTTCCTTCTAACGCAATGTCCATCAGCATGACAACATGAAAGACCAATCAACATGAGAGGTACGCTATTAGTGTGAGATTTTTGTAGCATTCAAGCTTCATTCGATGGGATAGCGCGTCGCAATAAATTGCAATCGCGTCGGTACTTATTTACACGCGCGAATAGCTTTGACATCCGTTCGCGACGAAATATGTTTAAGTTGCATCGATTCGTCTTGAGCCACGCGAACAGTACGCATACTAATAGAATTGCGAGCATTTTCACATCCGGCAATGTCGATTTTCACGAGATCGGTTGTAAGTGTTTATGCGCCCCGCGTGATTTTTTTCAGAAAATTAATTAACACCCCCGGCCACCATAAGCTGCTTATTCTCCCGATGATAATCCGCGACGGACGTTAGAATCGCGCAAACACGTTAAGCACTAATAAATGCAGTCGAGTCGCGCGGGCTCCAGTAAATGTATTCGCCGAGAGTAAATAAGCGTATCTCAAGTGGCTCTATTAATAGGTTCCCGTGAGCTTATAAGCCGGAATATATTTTTTTCCGAGACTAGATACCGGCGTGGCAGTATCATGCGCGTCCAGCACTGCTTCCAAAGCCAAAGCACGTCGATCCAGAAGCCGCTCTCACATCGAGATAATAACAGGGAGATCGCCCCGTAGCGTTGGCGAGCAGTTAAAATGTACCTAGCGATAGTCAACGATCGAGGTCGTCCCAAATGATCTTGACCTATCGATCGATTCCGTGCGATTATTTGCACGCGATTTGTTAAACGTGGTTAATCCTTCTTTTCTTTACTGTACTTCTTCCCTAATTTAGTTATCAAAAAAAAAGACAATACTAAGTGAAAATTGACGGATGAGATTAAATACATGAGTGAAAAACGTCATATTCGATCAAGGTGATTCTATGTCTAATAATATTTCTTGTGATTATATATCTAATAATATTTCTTGTGAATTTATACGATTTCCGATTCAAGTTAACTGTGTGTTGATTATTTGGCGGTCATGAAACGCAGTTTCTAAAACTGGAGTAGTAATATCACAAATTAAATTGACAAGCAATTTAATATTATTACTGCAAATAAACATCTTAGGAAGTTGATCAAACAAAAGATCAACATTCTTATTGATAAAAAGATTTTTCAAAGTTTTTTATGCACTGTTAATTTAATTATAGAAATCAAGTATAAAATAGATGATTTTGCTAAAGTATTCATTTAGCTAGATCATAATATAATTTTATTGGACCATCAAAATAATTACGTAGAAATCTCAAGCATAATGAGCAATGCTACAAGTTTTGACAATCTAGCAACCAGTTTGAGTATCCTACATAATTATTTTGATAGTCCAACAAAGTTACATTAAGATCTTGACTGATAACAAATTTATTTTTAGATCTAACTAAATTTTTAGATACTTCAGCGTCTTTTCCGTGTTGATATTTTTTTATATGTAAGGAAAATTCAATCCGAGAAAATTTATAGCAGAAGACATTATGCATACTCGTAAAATATTTAATTGTTGAATTCAGAATCATTGATGATCGAGCATATTGATGAGAAATGCTGGATTTTCTGTAACGATCGCGCGAGTTACTTTATCGCATCCTGGTTGGTGCAAAGCACGCATCGAAACATTTGAAAAAACGTGTATCGAGGGAAAAATGTGAAGGAATCATGGCTTGAAACAAGCGTTAATTTGCGTTTCCACAGTACAAACGGGTGCACGGGTAACGAAGGCTTATTAATAGAGAAGCAGTGCATGCCAGAAGGCGACTATCCCTTTTTCAGAAACCAGCCCGCGGCAGCGTGCTGCTACGCTACCACATATTTGCACGTATTTCACAAACAGATAGGCGCTCGAACGAGTCAGTAATTACGGATGTGGCTCGAAATAATGAAAATCTATTAGTTGGTACAGTGTTTAACAGCGATGCTATCCGTTTAGGAGTAAGTACGCGCACCATCACACATGCGCGTACATGTATGCTTGGAAATGGAATCTTGCCGCATGACAGGACGAATGAAATCTATCTCTGGAAGGACGTTCGGGACAGGATGAAGGCTGCTGCGAGAAATACGCTATCAAGATCTGTTTCATATCAGATCTTCGTAAAATTAAGTAGAATTAGAATTTCTTTATGATAATTTAAATGTCTTTTATTTACAATATAAAATTTATTTACACCAGACTCGGTTTAATAAACAAAAGTTGAA
>NW_017259267.1:1110731-1118931 GCF_001594045.1 Atta colombica | reverse complement strand
AAAAAAATTGAAATTCCAAATGTAATATGAATAACGTAAACCTATAGAGAATGAAACCGAATCTAAAAATTGTAATTTGTCTTAGATTGAATTACATTGATGGAAAGTAAATTCTTTTATTTAAAAATTATAATATAAAATATCTATGAAATAAATAATCATAAATGTAAATCAATGCATTACTGATAGCAATGCGAGAGAATGTAGCTTTTACACTTTCAAATGTTATGTCATATGAAAATAAAAATATTTCTTTTTCTTACAGTTAGAAAAAAATGTTCCATTTTCTTTACTTTAAGAGACTAATGATAAACGAAACCATGAACTGAAAGAAAAGTAAGTAAAAGAATTTGCTCGATATCTTCGATTACAAGAATCTATCATCAGAGCACGTCGCGATGAGTCGATTAAAGCGGAAACGGTACAGCGTGAAGAGAGAATACAGAGAGCGCGCCGTCAACAGCTCGGACGCTGCGAAGAGGATCTTCGCGCAGAGTGAGCGCCGCGTCTCTCGCATCGGCCGGTCGGTCGGTCGGTCGGGGTCGCTGACTCGAACGGTCGCCGATCCGTCAGTCGATTACTCCGGGGATCTTACGTGAACATGGAAACAGGTTCTTGGAATCCGGTTCTCGATTCTACATACGACTCTAATCAACGCGGCTAGATTGCTGCATCGTATAGGTACATATGCCGCGTACGGCGAGCTAGCGCACTGGACGCTCGCTCGCGATCGCATGCGTTACCTCGTTATTCCCTCTGGTATAATGTTGTTTGTTCGACTGACGACGGTCATTTTTTGACCACTTGGACTGTTGAAATATGTTTAGAATCGATTTCGTCCCTTTTTTCATTAGATATAGTTAACATACTTCCCATTTTTATCTAATTCTAGATCAAGAAATATAAAAGAATTAGAGGGTAAAAGTTGATTGATATTGAAGTTGAAAATTGTGTTTTTAATGTTTAATAATAAATGGCCAATATATTATAATTGCCGTAAAAAAAATTTCTGACTTAATTTAAAATCTATAAATTCTAATTATTTTTATCAAACAGAAGTTATTTATTACTTATTTATTTATTATTATTATTTAATTTTACATAAAATATAAAATTTACATATTAAAATATAATTTTGTAATATATATTTACTAGAATAATAGATATCACTAGAAAGTGAAAATATATAGCGACGCCAATGTTCTTGGAAATTCCGTTAAACAAATGTCCTTGATGATTAAGTTGACACACGCTTTAGTGACACTCCCAATTTTGGTCATTTGCCTAAATGGACTTTCATAAAGCTGGACAAACCAGGGCCCGATATGTTCTTTGTATGGATTGTCACGAAAATATCCCGTCAACACAAGCCGGCTTCTACTTACAGAATATGAAGTACGGAGTCACAATTACTCGAAATTCGTCGCGCGACTCACGGTTAACCGAAAATGATCGCAATACGTGTGCGGCCCGGATGAGCGACAGTAGCAGCAGCTGGTGACTTTGTTTGCACACGTGGAACAAAGTTGGAGTCGTATTTGTGTGCGTGTCAATCGACTCGCGTTGAAAAGTCCAAGCGAGTTGATTACGTCGACTGGTACCGATTTTACGCGGCTACACCACAGTAGCTGGCAATTATCGTTAATTGAGATCCCGAAATGCAACGCCTTGCAAGCAGCTGCCGCGACAGAAAACGATCCCCGTGATCCCTGGTGAATTTCACCAGAGTCACGACAGGGATGGGACGACCGGTCCTTTTTCGACTATCGGAACTTCTTGTAACCGATCATAAATGGAATTTTATGCGCATCATATAATAATTTTTTTTTCTTTGTGAGATAACTTCGGTGCGCGCATGATATGAATTTTATTTATTTTGCTCGATGCCTTTTTGCACTTCGTAAAACCGGAAATGTTCATGGCTCTAATGCTTTGCTAGCAAAGCGCAACCAATTAACGTCATTTCAGCGTTACGATAATGTCGTATTATTTTAACGCTGATATTACCAATATGCGTTTTTTCCTCGCATAATATATGTACATGATACGACTAGTGATACACTAGAGAAGATATTGAAAGTTAAACAAAGAGAATAGAAAGAAGTAAGAGAAAAATGAGAAAGATAAAAAGCAGTAAAAATCCATATGTATCATTATAAGTGGCAATAATTTTAACCTGAGAATATACGTAACGGTTTTCCTAAAAATTTAGCTAGATACATATCTGAAATAATTTTAGACCATAAAATGTTAGGCCACAAAAAATAATTAAAGTAACTCAAACTGATTGTTAGAATGTCAATCAAAACTTTCTGTAGCGTTGCTCATTAAACTTGAGATTCCTACGTAATTATTTTGATGATTCAATAAAATTATTTTCCGATCTGTACCGAGTTAAATATTTAGACATTTCAATAAAGTTGTTCTTTTCATGTAGTCATCTAATTTTTTTTATGTCGAACGATCACCAGGGATGTTTTTACACCTCAATTAAAATCATCATTAACAAATATATATATTATTGTATAGTATTTTCCAATTAATATTTGAATACATTATGTATTTATCAAATTTAAAATTTATAAGTTATATATCAAAATTTTCTGAAAAAAGTAAGAAACCAAATATTGAACAGAATAAGCACATTAAATAACTATAACATTAAGTAATTATGACATTATTTCTAAAAAATAAAATTTTTAATTAATATAATGCGTTTTATTACAGGTTTTTATATAATATAATTGTATATTTAAAAGTTCGTGAAAAATAGTTAAAAAAAAGAGAAAATGTTAAAACAATACCCATACAAATATTTTAGATATGACAATTTACATTTTTTCGTAGCTCTGGCGTAAAAATATCCCAGATAACTATCTCCCGATTAAGCAATCAGTTATGATACAATATAGAAAATAAAAATTAATCCTTTATGACAGGAATCCACATTAAACGATCTAGTTGATATGTCCAATCAGTCCAATCGTAAACCGTACAGCTATACACAAGCGTGGACAAATTCAAAAAAGAATGATCGGTTTATCGGTGTCAATGAGATGCGCGGGACCAGGGTCCTGGATCAAGGTCGTCCACCTGCCCGTCAGGACCAGGTTATCTGTCCCGCGCGATCCAATGTCTCTCGCTAGTCCACGCCTGTCTCGGAATACTCGTACGATTACACTAAACGAGCGAGCGAGAGAGCGTGGCCCCTCGTTACGACGCTTCGTACCGCCGCCGGTCGAGAATGGAGACATCATCCCCGATGATGTCGCGGAATCTCAGCGAAGGTTTCCTCTCACGCGTCCGGAATGTTCGCGTTCGCGCGGTACGTTCCGGAAACGCTCTTCACACAACTGACGTTTGTCGCCGCCGGTTGTATTGTATTGTAGCAAGTAGCTTGCGCAAACGATATCCGCGGGAACGAGAGAAATCCGAGAGCTATACTGGAATGCGCATTTTGCTTTCATCAAAGTGGTAAAAGAATAATAATTCCAAAAAGAAAATATTTTTCGTTTTCTTAACAATAATTTTAATTCTCTACAGCTGATGGTGAGAGAGTTTATTGAATCCACTCAAATCTCTTTATCAATATAATCTCTTTATAAAAAATATCAAATAATTTAATTTTATGTTATAATATATTTGCAAATTTGGATTATTCTTATTAAAATATACTTACAAAAAGAGAGCCTGAAATGAAAATGCCCTTTTAAAATGCGCCTTTTAAAATGCGGTTTGTAGGACATTTACAGTCATATTAAGAGTCTCAAATTTTAGACATCTTTTAATTTTTTAAAAATCAACAATAAATAAAAAAATGTTGAAGTTATCAAAACCATTAATCATTTAGTAGGATTTTAAAGAGAGAAAAAAATAGTTATGTTATATAATATTTCAGGATCTACCACTTTTTTCCAATACATATGTAATATAATTCATAAATATAATTCAGACTGATACGTTTTTATCACTATCTAGATAGTAGCGTTGACTAATTCTCTGGCAGCCAAAATTTGCATTAATCTGAATTGTATTTATATTGCCAATGCATCAGAAAAAACTAATTAATCGCTGAAACATTATAATACTTAACTTCTTTCCTACTTTTCGTGAGATCTGTCATTTTGCCAGATAATTAATCTATCCAATGATTTCAAAATTTTTATTTATCTATTAATTTTTGAAAAAAATAAAAAGTGTCTGTTTCTGTTAGAGTTTGGGATTCTTAATATAGACACAAAGAATTCTTTTGCAAGATTTCAAAAGCGCGTTTTTACTTTTAGTTAATCCCCTTGTTAATATTCATTCTTTTCATACAAGTTAAGTCATTTTGCTTCCTTGAAATTAATTAATGCTTTTTAATTAACATAAATTAAATGGGTCTCACATTTTTTCATCTCGTTTATTTTCATCTCTCGTATTTCGTACCTAAAATGTTTCACTATACATAAGCTATAGACATTTCTTTGCTGGTTAGAATACGTTATAGTAAAAAGCCACAGAACGATGTTTCATAATGAGATAGCAAAAAAGTAACTCTCGTCAACAGATTTGTTGCCGACTTTTTATCATCTCCAGTTTACGCATGTGGCTTTAGCTATTAATACGCTACATTTTCGCGACGTTAATAAGTATAAGATTTTGTGATGCAACATACTTACGGCTGCGCAGAAATATGTACGGACTACAAGAAGACCAATTAATTTTCGACCGCTATGAAAGAGCCGCGACAGAAGCTACTTGTATAAGTCTTCTCTACCGATAATGTGCTGCATTACGAATGAGAGGTTTTACACAATTGCCACCACCTATAGCATCTCTAACTCGGTCCATAGTTGACGCAATATGGTCTTTTTATAAGACTGTCCTGTAGACAATCTTATAAAAGTCTTTGTTTCAATAAGTGGATTTTCTAAAATTCCTCAATTATTCTATAGTAACCCGCTAATTGTTAATTCAGTTGCATTGGCGTAAATGATTATTATTATTGCGCCATATAAATATTAAAATTTCTCAATTTGTACAAAAACATAAAACGTATACAATGATTTACAACAAACATCTAAATAATTTTTATTACTGTTGGATTCGAGTAATGCTTCTTACTCAACTGGAAAAAGCGACGAGATTCTGCTAGAACGACAAAATATCAGTGACAGAGATGACCGATTTGTCAAGCATACTTTGCCATTGCAATGGAATAAGATCGGTTATCGGTTCTCTGTGTTTCACGCATCGCACAATATTTCTCCGTCAGAAGATAATACCGTTGTACGACAACGCAGAGAAAATACCGATAGCCCATCACTATATCTCCTGACATACATACTGCTTCTACCGGGATGAAAATTTGTGCCAAGTCCGTGTACGGAATAAAATACGTCGCTGATCGGGCCGACCAATACATACGCAGATGTACCGGCAGGTGTTATCGCATTACCGCAATTGCGCTACCAAGTTGTAATTTTGCAAGTACGAATAACCAATCGACTAGAGAAAAACGATTACGATGTAATATACAATGTATATATATGTTAGCGTCGATGTATACAAAAATATGTATTATATTGCCTGTTCGCGCATCTGGAACGATGTAATGCGATATATTGCGCGGGAGCTGGTTAATGCTGCCACTACTATCTAAATCATCGTGATACCGTCATGCGATACTATCGATTGCTTTACGACTGTATAAATTCGCGTAATTCCTCGATGTTGGATTGATGACATCTTCGCCGCGCGATTTATCGAAAATTTGTAAAACGATCGATGTTTATTTGGATGCGCTTTGCATATGCATATTCGCGAAATTTTCACATTGCTTTCTAAACTCTCTCCAGCGTCCTCTCCTACAATCGCGGGTAATTATTAGTTGCCGCTGTACACGACGTGGACATTTACACGTTCACAAAGCTCTCGCTCCGAGAGCAATTCATAATTCGCTGATGGTCAATTCGTCGGAACGACGAGCATTGTCTTTCTGGCTTCAACTTTCGCTGATCTTTTTAAATAAATTGTTACTTACAGTTACATACTTCGAATTACATTATCTCTTAATAATAATCATTTTTTTTAACCAATTGCCTTTCATTATATCATTATATTCTCAATTTATTTTGTTATTTCATTATATTCTCAATTTTCTCTTGAAAATCGAGGAAGCATCATTAATCTTTTCTTATTCCAATTTGATTGCAAACGCGAGATGCGATCGTCATGAAAAATGTCACAATATTTATATATTCTGGTTGAGATAATATTTTCGCAATAAGCTCTTTAATGTTTTAAGATACCAGTATCATTATATCAAATCGATAAATTTATTGTAATATAATTATTTTAGTTTCAATTTTTAATTGCATTTCAAATCCGACAGTAAGCGGTGTATAGTTTAAATAAGTGAATATGTTGTTAGAATTTATATAGAAAAATACTATTAAGCAACGGCTCGAATCTTTCTTTATTTATTTATTTTATTTATTCATTCATGTATATAACAGTCTAGATTAATTTATGTATCGAATTTAGTAATCAAATAAATCATGAAATTAATTGTGTACTTTATATATGCATCCCTCGCAAAAAAAAAACGGGCAAGTGTAAAGAGTCACAGTAACTTTTTTTAAATTGACATTGATATGTTTTGTGACAATGTTTCTGATTTTTCTATCGTATGGTGAAACGAAGGTGATATGCATATGTCGTAACGTTTAATGATAATGCTCCGCATATATAACATAACCTTTCGCTAAAAGCATTATGTATGATATTAACACATACAAAAATAACATGAAAAAGTATAAAGTAAGTTTCAACTATACATTATTTGTATCACATAATTCAAATTGGAATATTCAAGAAGAAAAAAATCGATGTCGAGCACAATTCCGATTTCACTTCCCCGTTTCTGCCAAGCTCATGATTAACTAGCGGCATAAACGACGCTTGCGCGCGCGCATGCCGGCGTGGCATCATGTGAGCCTCAATGTTGCGGAAAGAGCTGATTTCGATGTGGCCGTCGGGTGGAAGAGGCTTCCGACACGACCCCGGGTCAAGCGTAGCATCCGAGTAAACACGTGCACACGGGCCGTCACGCCGCGAAGCCCCCAGCATGTCGTTCGCGTACATACCTGTAAGAAGGCGGACAATAACAGGCGTTACCGATGTGCACCGAGGATGTTTGTTCAAAAGCACGGCGTGTTGCACACACGGTCAAGATGAGGAAGGGGGATGAGGGGAGGAAAGAACCGAGAGCGCGAAAGAGAGACGGGGACAATCGTGATCTTTCCAGCGCGCGACAGCGCGAGGAGAAAGAGCGAGGGTGCGGAGGATGATAGGAGAGGTAAGAGCCCGGCGGAGACAGGAGAGGCATCGTACGTTCGAGCCGGTGGGAAAGAAGAGTCCGAAGAGTGGATCGAAGATGTAAGGAGGCCCGTGCATCACCTGTGTCGGCCCACGGGTATTGCCGCTGGCGTGCTGGTATAGCGTTGTGGGATGGAGGAAGCGGGAGGATAGAAAGAGAAAGAAAGAGAGGGAAAGAGGGGAAAGGGAGTCCCAGTCGATGGTAGGGGTAGCGTGGGCCTGACGCGAGGATAGACTCGGTTGAGGGGCACAACAAGAGGATCGGGGAGAGCACGGGTGAGCCGCGCTTTGTGTGTGACAAGTGAGGCCCCAGGAGGTATCAGCAACCACCACAATCATGTGGACTCACTCATGCGCCCGTACGTGGCAAGCAACGAACGGAGAGCGATCGACCGACGACGACGACGAGAACGACGACGACGACGACGACAGTGAGACGAGCGGGTTCGGTGAGCAAGGGAGGGGAGGGAGAGACCGAGGCAGGGAAGGGAGACAGGGTATTCTCTCTTATATCGCGAGGGCAAAGACAAGCGGGGCGAGAGAGCCTTCTGGATGCGAGAGAGGAGCCGCGCGCGCGGCTGCCCTCCGGCGCTCGTCCGACGGCATTCCTTCCATCGAACGAGTCGTCTCTTCATTCTTCTTATCGGCCCCTCTCTCTCTCCTTTGCTACCCTGACTCCTTTGAACTTTCCCCATCCGCTTCGCTAGCCGGCCGGCCCCACCTGTCAGCCGATCAGGTCCCAATTTTAACCTGGAAAGACGCCTAAACACCCGACTTTGTCACCTGCCATCCCTTGAATCTCGCCGCCTTCCTCTCTCTCTCTCTCTCTCTCTCTCTC
>NW_017259267.1:1108457-1110631 GCF_001594045.1 Atta colombica | reverse complement strand
CTCTCTCTCTCTCTCTCTCTCTCTCTCTCTCTCTCTCTCTCTCTCTCTCTCTCTCTCTCTCTCTGTCTTATTCTTTTTTTTTATCGTTTGACAGAACGATTCAACTCTACGAATATGACTAAAAAAAAATTCCTATTCGCTTGTCTCTTATGTGAGCGGGATTATCGTTTCTTTGCGCGGCTCATGTTATTGGATAATAACGCTATGCGATCGTTCCGATCAATCAAATGCTATACCATAATGAAAAAAAATGATTTATGCAAACAGAAGTATACTAAATAAATATTTGTTAGCGAAAATCTCTGCTGATAAGTTTATACATACCAATTTTTCATACCTTAATCGCATACGTATTTAAAGTACATCTTGAAAATGTCATAAGAAATGTCTGACGATGGAAAAGAGGAAACAGTTTTCCTCTATACACGTTCATTAGTACGGAGACACGTCAAGGCGAGTAAGTCGTTGATATATAAAATTTGAGCGACGCGGTCAAGTAAATGAAGATTTTCACGGTGCCTCGCGTTCGCGAGTAAACGGTATTTTCGCAGCAATTAAAAACGGTCGGTAATTTCTTCAGCCAACCTCCTCCCCCTTTCTCTTCCTTTCCACGCACAGCACCTCCTCCACCCGAACTAAGTTTCAACGCCGAGATAACATCGAGCCATGGAGTGATAAGTTACGCAAACCCCTTTAACCGTAGAAAAACAAATGCGTTTCTGACGGCAGATCATTATACGGCGCGTTATTTATTCTTGATGATCATGAAATACCGGTTCCCTACGGGGCACGGCCGGGCGTGCACAATAATTAACGTACGATAGCAATAACGATAATTCGAGATCTCGCACAGCATTCCGGCGCTACCGTACACCGATGGTGTGCGCTTCATTCATCGATCTCACGTTTATACTCCAGTATACTCTCAGCCTGATGCTTAGCAATGGCTTGGCTCTCAGTATCAGTCTCAGTGCCCGCCTGCGAGTCGGTCATGAGCATCAGCACCGCAGTTCAGTATTATCTAATCGTGGTTGGCATGCTGGAGCTACCGCGATCCCATACTCCATTCTGGCATGGCCCAATACGCTTATATATAATAGATCCATGCTCGAACAGATCCATGTACACACGTTCACGTATGCGTACTTTCATCATACGCCCTTCATATAAGCAAATCAACGCGCGCGCGCGTGCGAGTACCGCAGATCGTTTCCATGGCTGATTTTTACTCGCGGCAAATAATAAATTATCGGAGCGGCCGTGCGTAATCGGTTCGGAATATAATCTGCGCATGGACAACCGTATCGCGCTGCGGTAGCAGCGGAGGCTCCCTCTTAGCCTACAATCTGTCTTACATATTCATTATAGCTGCAGGGTGAGCAGGTATTATCTTAGATGGTCGGTTTGGAACAACGTATAACTTGTAATTTTCAGGAGGCTTCTCTCTTTCTCTCGGTCTACTTCCCCCCTTTACCGTTTCTCTTGTCTGTTCCATCGAATCCCCCCGTTCATCTCGCCTACACCTCTCTCTCACACACACCCTTTTACACATTTTCCCTATCTCTCTGTCCTGTGACGCTCCAAGTCGCGACCCTTCCGGCCTCGGCGTCGCATACCCGACACCCGATCTGGCCACCGTTACCCGCGATGTAATGACAGTTCAGTACGCGTGTGCCTGTGTACAAGTACAAAAATACGTGCACGCCTCCGCCTGATAATATCGCGGTCTGACCGTAATTGCCGCTCATACGCTCGTCTGCGTCGCCACAATGGTCCGAGTGACGATCCTGGAATTCCCGGAACTCCGAGCGGCGCCTTCTCCAGAGAGAAGAATCGGCATTCGTCGTTCTCATTCGTACCACGCATCTTTGGATACACATCAGACAACTGCATTGAACGCATTGAACATATTTGGTTGGAAGAATATAAGTTTCACTAATCTCTTATCGATTTTGTAGTAAGAAATCTTACTAAAATTAATTTTATAATGCTATATAGAATACAGGACAATTTTGTTGAAATATTCAAAAATTTAGCTAGATAAACACAGATTTAAAAATAATTTCGTTGAACCTTGAAAATATTTATGCAGGACATTGAAACCGGATTGGAATGTCAAAATGGTTTCGGAACATTATACTCATATTTGGGATTCTTATGTAAATATTTTGATG
>NW_017259267.1:1102717-1108357 GCF_001594045.1 Atta colombica | reverse complement strand
TATATATATATATATATATACAGAGCTAAATTTTTAGATGCTTTAACAAAATTATTCTTTCCGTGTATAAAAACATACAAGAATATTTTTCATCAAAATAATAAATTTTATAATTGTTATTATCTATTGATGTTTTTATATTGATACCTTGGATTTTCGTGAAATTTCATTTTTTGACATAATTACAAGTTCTCTCAAGTAATTCTTAGCGCAAGTCTTTACGAGATGAACGTATTTCTATAGAGAGACGATGAGCATTGGATGAGCAGAAAACGAACAGCCGTTCTTGAAGACTTAAGGGCGACGATTCCCTCGAGACTTTCCGAGTAGGATTATCCTTCAATTTTCAAGCTTCGAGCAGTGCATTTTCTTGACACGACACTCTGGTGAACATATTCGGGCGTTATAGTGACACTCGGTGTATAAAGTTGTAGTTACGCAGGTTGGATAGGTGCTGCAGAGAGCAGGTGCCACATGAAGTGAATGACTGGTGGCATGTAGCAGTGGCGCAATAACGAAGGTGAATAGGAGAGTAGAAGAGAGAAGTGGAGAAAATGAGAGAGGAAGGTTTAGGGAATAACATGAGTGAGGTATGCGACTCCTGTGGGCGGATAACGTAAGTTTAGTGAATGAGGCGAATAAAGTGAAACACTCGAAATCGGCGGAGCGTGCAACGAGTAGGTGATACGCTTTCTAATTATCGGAATTAACTCGACAGGAACAGAAGCACAGCTTAACACGCTTCAAGCCGCGCCGCGCGATCTTCGCTTCCCTATTTTGACGCGAAAGCACCGCATAATCTTGTATACTTACCAGTTTGACCATTTTTCTTCGTAATAGTATTAATATTTTGCGGAATGTCACAGCATTTACTTTATTTTTTAATACTGTTATCGTCACTTGCTTTTAACGGTAACTAATAGTCTGAGATATGTTGATTAGAAAGTATACTCCATCATTAAATTATCATTAGACTGGTTTTAGAAAATTTTCCTACTAGCTTGTTATTGCCTTGCAAATCGAGCGTTAATTTAAGTATTAAAACTCTTTTTACATCTACATTTATATATTATTATTATCTTTATATGTTTTCTTTGTATTAATATAAGATAAAACAATTTGACGAAGAATCTGAAACAAGATGGAATAACAACGATTTTCAAGTTGAAATCTTGCTGAGGTTGATTCTGAGATCGATTCTGCCGGGTAGATGGCTGGGATGGCGAGCACCCGGAATCGGGGCACGCTTGTCGTACGTTAAGGCGGGGGGAGGAAAATGCACCAGCAACAATAATCAATGGAGTTACTGCATTGGGGTGTGGCGCGCAGTGCCGGCGCCTCCTTGCTGTCCGACGTACTTCGATCCGTACCCCTTGCAACCCTGTCTTCGCCTCCCTCCTCCCAGTGACTCTCTTCTCTCACTCGCTCTTACCCTCCCACTACCCTTTCCTCTTAACTCACTAGCTATCCCTCCGACGTAGGTATCGACATCCCATCTTGTGTCTCGTCTTCCTTCTACTTAGACGCTTCTATCTTATGGATGAATTCTAAAAGGGAACATTTATCCGATACAGTAGTTATTCTATAGAAAGAGTAATTACAGATATCAATTACATCTAGACTATGCGACCTATCATTTTAGCATTAAGTCTAAAGGTTGCACATTCAATATAATTTTTGTAATTGTCTCTTATCCATTCTCTTTTTGTTTTTCTACGCATTCCTTTAACGATAAATTGACACGAGGCCATAGAGCCATTCTGAATTAACAATAGATAAAGTATTGACATTTTTGCAACGAATGATTGAGACGGATAATTATAGGTTGTTATTTATGATATAATAATCACGTTTACATTACGATAAAGGTTCGGATTGAGGCGCGTATGGTTTCAGGTGCCCCTTGGACCTTGGAGACTCGTTCCAGCACCAAGATCGCGCGTGGGTGGAGCGGATGCAGTAGCGCGAGCACAGTGCATTGCAGACTGCAGGTGCAGCGCAACGGAGCAGCGGCGAAAGAAGTAGCGTTGCGCTGGTCAGCGCTGACACGCCCGGTTGCTTATGCTTCCGGCGCCAGCATCGTGCCCGGGTTCTCTCGCTGTCCTGAACGGCGCCACGGAAGTCGCACTATACTTGTCTTACAGAAGTCTATCTTTTGACGTAACATTTGTCAACTATATCTGTTCCTCATTTATTATTTCTTCAGGAATGCCGCTCTGCGAACAATGCAACATCAACAATAATGTGCAAAAGATGAAATTTGTATTTCAATTGCAATGAACAATTATTCGTTGAATAAATTAATAATAATTAATTACTACGACTTTATAAATCAATAATAAAAGGCATTCAATATGTTCGATTATATTTGCATGATAGATAAACGAAAATTTTATTATAAGATAATTTTCCAAAATTAACTCTATCCACGCTATGAGATAGGAAATATTATTAAACGCGCAATCTTTAGACTTAATGCTAAAATGATAGGCATAAATTAGATGTAAGCGATATCTGTAATTATTCTTTTTACAGAATAACTGCTATATCAGATAAATGTCCTTTTATAATTCATCTATTATGACTAGGCGAGTTCTAAGATATGCGAGATCAGATTTTTTGATACATATCTTGAATAATAAAATAATATTTTTTATCACTGTTACTTTCGAAATGGTTAGATTGCGAACGCGTTGATTAATGAGTCGAAAAATTGGTGTAGACTTATGCAAACGCTTTTGTTTGATCGCGTAGTGACAAATTGATAACATCAGTGGTTTAGACGCATATCTACAACGAGGAACTCAAAATGACGGAAGGCATTTTACAGGTTACAGCTGCCGCGCATTTGATTATTCGCACTTCCGCTGCATCGAATCGCGCCGTGCGAACGTCTCGCGGAATTTGCAATTCTCATTCTGTTGATAGTATCTCTTGAAAGGAGAATCGGTCGAATGTTCCCGTGAATACATAATGCGTTTCTCGGATTGTGCATTTAATGCATTTAATGTAAATAATGGTGATAATGCCGGCGTTGCGCGCATCGGTATGGGTACACTATTTAAACGACCGTGCTTTCTACATTACCAGTAATTTATTCCAGAAGCAATTACAGCTCAGCAAAGCTATATTTTATGATCGCTAATTGGAAATCGACACCGTGCGACATTTGAAAAGTATCATCTCTTTTAACTACTGCGTTAATCATTTTAAGTGCAACTCGATAATTGGCACTAAGTGCTGTAACTTTAGCTGTAAAACTTTTTCTCCCCCTTTTCTTTTTCTCTTCATCTCTCCCATCATTAATGCTACTAAACGCAGACGGTACACTTCGCATACGATAACGATGACTTTCAGCGTAGTCACCGTTGTCACTGTCAAGTCAGCACGGTGGCTGCCGTCGATATTTAAAGCAGCACCGTCATCCCTCGGCCGGTCCACATAGCTCATTCATGCTCGCTCTCCATTCAATCTTCCGATCAGAAACCACCTGATCGCATGCTACCGTTCATGCCTGCTGTGGACAGATATATGCAATGTTACATTATTTCTAATCGCTTTACAAGTCCGCAGCATGTAATAGAAATAATTCTGATAGTTAATAATGTCTTAAACATCGGCATTAGTTACAATATAAAACGTTGAAGAATGCACCGATTAAAAAGAATGAAATGTATTTTTCTCGCAAGAAAACCTCATTATCGATTGATCAATCAATGTATTCGCATCGTCGTGAAACGTACTTTATTTCACAATCAATCAAGAAAAGTAAGTCCGTGTTCTGCGCGAACAAATACTCGTCCAAACTAATTAAAAGATATAAGTTCCGATTTGTCTATGTGTATCGTGCGTTTATAAGCAATAAAGCAAGATCTCAGAAGCAGTCATTAAGAATTGCGACATGAAAGAACATATAGTTATTGTCCTCGTGTATACAGGTGGAAACTCGTTATAAAGCACTTGTTACGCATGACGCAACCCTCAATATAAGTTATACGTCACAGCACGGACGTCAATGCAATTCAAGTCATTATTCAATGATATATAGATAGTCTTACGCCTAACAAAATGGGACGTCTTACATCATCTCATGGCAGAGATAATAATGATGTATTATTAAACCCGTGTGTAGTAATGACGAATATACTATTCACGTGCTCAGCTTCTTTCATAATTTATCCTTTCGTACACTTACTGTATGTCAATTAAATTGAAATTGTGCAGCACAATTAACACAATAAAAATTATATAGCGCACGCGCGCGCGCGCGCGCGCGCGCACACACACACACACACACACACACACACACACACACACACACACAAAACTAATACTTTGCTATAGTTTGTTTATACGCCATCATTATTTACATCAAATTTCTTGAAACGACATGACAATCGTGTGATAATGTTTAATTAAGCTTTATTCCTTTTTATCTTCTTAATATTTCGTAAATATTTGTTAATATTCATTAATTTTAAAAATGATCTATTTAAAACAATTATCAAAAATATATTCATATCATCGAAATTAAATAAGTAAATATTTTTCGATTAGTGATAAATGAAACAAACATATATGTCTTATATCAGTAAATTCAAACAGCTACAACTTTTGCGAGGATTAACTCACGTTAAATCCGATCATCCTTTATCTTCGGCAATCAGGAAGGGGCAGTGGTCCCGCAGGAATATTCGGTTAGAATTCAAAGCGTGTGCCGTTCCCACGTAGACTCCGGGGAGTTTTTCCGATTCACGATGAATCGCTAACCCAAATGCTCAGTAGCCCGAGGATCCAGATTGTGCTGCTCGGAGGCATTATGCCATCCCGCATTGTGCGCTCATTGTGCGATTGAATAAAGAATATTTTTAGACATCACTTAGGCCTTACCCGACGGGGTGACACGCAAGCACAACTCATCCTCGCCTAACATCCCCCATTCCATTGTTGTAGAAGACGCTCTTATTGTTTGGAATGCTTTTAGTAGCCGAATATCTCATGCTTAAACTACAAATGGATACGAAAAAAATGATCGAATGTCAGAAACAGGTCGCTACCAAGATACCAAGAGCTATTGTTAATACCATAAAAATTTCCAATAAAATTTCATACGCTGATAAATTTTATAACGCATTTCTAAATTATCATAACATAAAATTGGATAACATAATAATTATAACCTTATAACCTTATAATCAATATTTTAATTATATCATCTTTATTACTCCTTGTGATTAAAATAACGATTAAAGATAAACGTCAAGATGCACAAATTATTTATATAGAAAGTTAAGTTTCAATTAGTAAATCGAATTATCGACATCACGTCAAGTACACACTAATATAATGCTAATTAGTTATTAAAATAAACGAAGTCGATAATATCAATAAATATCATTAACATCATGAATACTTTATCCGATCTAGAATCATGATATTTTGATTTATCAGTTCTTTTAATTTCATGTTGAAATTTTCAATTAATTTTAAAGTAAAATATAATTAATTTTAACGTATTTAAAAAGTTTATACATATCAGTTATTTTCAACTAAAAATTACAGTATTCAATAATCAGATATTAATTTCTATAATATATTATACATTCTGTAATACATTGTAATTATCTATATAAATATCAC
>NW_017259267.1:1078852-1102617 GCF_001594045.1 Atta colombica | reverse complement strand
ATATATATAATTTATTTATTGAGTTATGAGATAATGTGACTATATGACTTAACAAAAGATTCACATCATGATAAATCATATTCGAATTTACAAGGAATTCGAGTTTCATGTTTTATTGCTTAAAATTATCTCTTCTCATGCGGATCGACGTCATTTTGCCATGAGTGCTTGGCGATACAAGGAGATTGTCAATTCTCGAAGAAAACCTGACGATAAGAACGCAGTAAAGCGGTTCGGTCGAGCTGCCGCCAGCTAAAACTTCGTTTAGCATCGCATCAGGGTGAAACAAACCGGTCGCGTGCGTGTTGGCTGCGTGCGACGAGCAGAGGAGCAGAGGGTCAATCTCCTCGTGCGCTTCTTCTTCTTGTTCTTCCTCTTCATATTCTCTCTTTTCCTTCCGCGTAGCCATTTTCTTCTTCTTTTTCATCATCATCTTCTTCTTCGCCCGCCTAACCATCTCTTCTCCACCTCCGTTTCCTTCGCGGCAGCATCCTTTCTCTTTGGCCATTTTTTCCTGTGCCTCTCTACCAGGTAGTCGCCATTATAATGCACCGAAATATCATACTGCTACCACCCGCTATCGTAAGTACATTGTTGGACGTTGCAGCGAGAAGGATGGATCACCAAGTTCTAATGAGATTCAATGAACATAACTTGCATAGAATATTTTGCGAATCATTAAAAAAAGATAAATGTAATTTGATGTTCGTTACTTTGAAACTATGGTTAAAATATTAAACTTGAAATCTGTGTGAAAAGAGATGTAAATTATATTTCGATTTCCTTCAAAAATACAAACAATTAACTATCATATATATATATAAAAGAATATACAAAAATGCTTATACATGAAACACATAATGAAAATGTAATTCATCATGAATTTTATTATTATGAATATCTTCTTAGTGAAACTCCTTATATTATAATAAATATTATTACTATAAATATAGATATTATTATTGTAGAAATAATATTCATTACTATGTATAGATCAACTCTTGTCTTATCTTTTCACGTAGATATAGAATTTAATAATCACGAGCTACTGTAATGCCATAGATGAATGGCGTCATATAATATGTAGCTAAGTCAAGTTATGTATAAGATTACGATCAAACGTTTTATCTGATTATTTCTTATTTTTACAGTATCCTTTATACAGTAAAGTTTCTCAACATCTTAAAACAATACGTATCAAAAAAAGAATTAATATATTTAAAAGAGTTAATATATTATATATAGCTCGTATTCGCGTAATACGAATTCATAGTCAGATGTTATATTAAAATATTATAAATCAATCAGAAGACTGTATTATCATCTTACATTTCTTAAGGTGATCTTAAAATAAGAATATGCATATTAGTCGATTTTGATTTAAGAACGCATATTTAAGAACGTCTTAAGATATTATAAATCAATCACAGATTAGCATTTTAAGGCAGTCTTAAAATAAGAACCAACTATGAATATCGATGATTGAAACCTTTAATAAATAAATATAGTGAACTGAAGTCATGATTGATCAATCAGCATGCTACAAAAATTTATTATGAAATTCTCAGATAAAAAGAAATTAATAGATTCTCTTTACAAGAATGGAATCTTTGCTGATCCTAATGTAACTTTAAACTTTATTACCACTCATTAACGCGCTTGAATGCATCGTTTATAACGGTTTTTAAGCATTAATCGACATTTCTAACAATAGACGGAGAAATATCTCGGCAAGATTGCTCCATAAACTTCAAATGTGATGCGACGTATCGGCGCGTTGGTTGCTGCATGCGCGGGAATCGCCGTGAAACGCTAACGTTATAATAACGATCGTAACAACAGCAAGAAGTCATAATTTAAATTGAGTTTCTCGCTTGTCTGCCTGTAATAGCTCTATTGCACGCCACTCGAACGCAAAAGAGAAAGAGAGCAAAAGTTAGAGAGACAGTGAGAGAAGCGCGGTGATCTAGGGAGAGAGACGATGAGAACATGACTCGAGGAATACGCGGGAGCAAGAGAAACGGTCGTCGGGCGGGTGGGTGGGTGGGTGTGAGAGATATCTGCTGCGCTTGTGGCTAGGGCGCGTTGATCTAATTGATGCCCGGAGTTGGGGACAGAGCCAGGATATGACGCGAATCCATTGTGGCTCGCATTATTATAATATATATTATACACATATCCTCCACACTACACTGATATCACCGCGTACGATGTGACAACGAGAGCGGAGCGAACGGCGAGGGAGAATGGGAGTATGCTGAGGAAGAATGGGGACGGAGAGATACGAATGTAACAATCCGCCGACATTGTTCAGCCAGCCAGTTAGGGTGTACGGTTAGCGAGAGACAGACATTTCGCTCGATGTATCGGCAACGATTTGAGGAACCAAAGAAGTTACGCGATTTGCGGGTCATCTCCGTGTCTCGATACATCGTTAATGCCAACGTTTCGTGAACATTACAGTTCACTTCATCAGGATGAGAAGCAACCTGATACCAATTTGAGAAATCAGTAGTCGCAGTTTGTGTACGTACAAAATGCAAAAGTCAATGCCGAAAAGAAAAAATACTTCGCAAAATAAGATTAAATAAGCATTATTAAAATATAATTATATATTAAATCTGACGAAAAACATAGCAGACTTTTCAATGATATAGTAATCTATATTCAGTGATTTACGATAATAAAAGCATAGATTTTTAACTGATTTGAATAAATTTATTATATTATTTTTGAGCATCGAAAATATTTTTAAACAGTTTAATTCGAAAAAGAGAGATATATACTTTTGCGTGAGGAATTCTCATTCACGTTGCGGAGTGTCAGCAAGGCTGTAACCGACGATCCCCCTTCTTGGCAATTTGTTAAAGGACATGTTGGTAAGTCATGCATGCTATACGAGCGCCAAGTGAAATTGACGCGCAACCACTCGAAAACGAGCGCGGGTAATCGCGTTTACGTAAAAGTGTCTTAGGACCTTCCTACCTCCGGATCTTCTCCATCGTTCCTGCCGTTTCCAAGACGCATACCAGACGGCTTCGCCTTCTGAAACTTATAATGAAGAAAACCCTCGAGAGATGCTCGTGTATAGAGACCTACGATATAAAATCATTAAAGGAACCGTGCAAGTATTCTTCCCCTCCGCGCCGGCAACATCACTCCTCTCGTCTCGCTCACGAGCGAGTTGATATTCAAAGTGTCCCTCTCGTTTTAGTTGAGTGGATGGCACTTTGACTCGTCCCCGCGATAACATCTAACGTTTAATTGCATTCGAGTCCGCCGCCGGATATAACTTTACTACCGGAAATTAACGAACTTTAACTATCGGCCCCGCCCGCGTACGCGAGCGCACGGTCGTACATTTAAAACCGAAAGCGAGATGCGCCGCCCGAGATCGCTCGCTCGCACGCCCGCTATTAGCAGATCGGGTGAGACCGTCGCGTAGACCGATAATTAATATCCCGATGTTAAGGCAGCGCGCGCCGGCAGAGAGCCGAAGTTATTACCGCTTATGCAATGCAATACCGCGTGCCAGAGAGCACGCGCGCGCTCACATATAGTAGAAGATCCTAATATTTCGTCTCTTGCTCGCCTGCTTATTTCCGAATCTTCGCGATCAATCATCCGGCAACGGATGCTCCTTCAATTTTAGACTTTCCGAGAGGATCGACAGAGAAAGAGAAATTAAGGACTACGTGCTCCTGGACATTAAGACGCATGGGGTCCGACCGATTAACTGCTGCCACGCGGTTCGTGAAAAAGCGTCTCTATCTTCTTCCCTGAGAGCTACCTACCGCAAAAATTCCAAGATATCCAACGAACGCGTCACTCGTCGATGGAGCCTGTCGACCAAGATACGGTCCACTCGTATCGTTCCCGAGATCGGCGACGGCGCGCAACATCACCGCAAGCGGTGGCTTCGACGCGCGGTTCGAACTTATCGGACACCCGATGGGCACGGCCGGGGCCCGAAATAATTGCCCGCAGTGAAATATAAATGATACCAAGATTGTGGATCGTCCAGGATGAGCGAACCTGGGGGGACACGGGGAGCCATGGGGTTTGGACTGAAGGAGGGGAGGATACGCCACGCCACGCCACGCCATGGCACAGCGTCGTTCGTTGGTGCGCACCTTCGTGTTGGCGTGTGCGTGCGTGCGTGGTCCGTCGACCGGCTACTTGGTACGCGAGACGTACGCGCACGTAATTGCGTGCCCGTCCTGAAATTATTCATCTCCCCGACCACGGCTGATCCCAGGCGCACACCGCACCGCACACGGTCCCGGCACCAACAGAGCCAGCCCCAGCGGTATGATAATGCATAGAAGTGCCAGTCATTATACCTATATGTACCCGGTGTATCCAGCGCCCATCCTACCTACTCGGTACGTAGATTACACCACCTCGAGTCCTCCTCCCCGTACACCCCCCCTTCGCAAACCCGCCCAGTGACTGCTTTGCCCCCCCATCGCGTTGCATACACACATATATACGCGATGCAACACGCGCGAATTACACCTACCTATCTACCTCCGATACGTATACAGTGTACGACGCGACGCTGCGTGTAAGGTCTGGGCGCGAACGCATCTATCCCGTATACGCACGTCGCGAGAACATTAAGGATATCGCGAGTTACGAGAAAACCGAGGAAAATTGGATTTCCAAGTAACATGCCGGATAGAGCAAGAATGTGGCTGCCAGATGTGGCAGATGATGTGTTTCATATCCTTTTGAGAATTGTTTACAAAGCTTTTTTAGGAGATGAAATTCAACAATTTTGAAATCAATAATAATTACAAGTAGCATTTCATTATAAAGCTGGTATCAGCAAGTTATGATTTGTTTTAAATTTCATTTTTCTTCTTCCTTTTCATCTACTTATAATATAGTAAGCATATTCAAGAGGGAAAGACGATTTGGGAGTTGTTTAAACCTTCCTCGAAATTTATGATTAAAAGTTATGATTAATAAAACCTAATATTTTTCCTGCTTAAAAATAAAGAATGAGAAGGAGATATTCTAAACTCTAAAATATTCAAAAAAGCAATTCATTAATGCAAAAAATTGTTGTTTATGTCACAGAATTGATAATTTTTCAGGGAATACTTGAATTCCAAAGAAAAATTCTGGATACGTTCCTCTGAATGGAGGATTCTTAAATAGAACAAGTGATAACATCAAAATGATATTAAAATGAATCGTGACTGATTGAAAAGACTTTTAACAATCCATTTTAGAATCATCAAACCATTTTAACATCATTTTAATGTCATCATGACTTTTTGTTTTGCTTGGATAAGCACGTAAGAGCATTCCAATTTTCGAAAAATAACACTTAGTCGAATTTCGAGGAATGCTTTATTATTAACTGAATTCAAGATATCTCCAGGTAAAATCGCGTTGTTGAGCCTTCTGGCATAACGGAATTACGTGCGGCGTTGGTTTTAGTCATTAAAAGTCGCTTAGGATAATATCTGGATGATTCGCATTTAAACTGAATACTTTTTTGAGCAATTTATCTCGTATTTTCGCAGGCCCTTTGGTGTTGCACGGTTGTCAAAATTGGACATTCCAGTACCTTCTAATTTGCCAAATATCTGACGAGATACGAGGTTTTGTGCAATGCCAGAAGCAATTTAAATTTGAAAAGAATTTAAGCAGAATATGTCGTTTCTGTTATTAAAATAATAATTTCGGTCATAAATTATTATTGAAATATATGAAGAGTACTCTTTGTGCAAGAAAACTTAACATATAAATTTGATATTATTCTTTTAATTTACATAAATATTTCAAATCTCACAATATCCTTTAAGAAAAAATTAACAATGAAAATAATAAAAATTACGAAATAAGTATCTCTGAATTACAAGGAATCATTACGTTTCAGTCTTTTTTACAATACATATATACAACCAGAAATATGTTAATTATGACTTTCAAACGTAATACTCCTTTTCTCCCGAAGTATTCTAGTTCGAGCAATAAATCAATTCTTTGCTTGTTACATGGAAACAAATCACATCAGAAATATCATTATGTCGCAAAAGAAATCTTGATCATAGGAGGGGAAAGGGAGAACATAAGGCCTTCGCGGAACGGAAGTTCACCCGATTCGCGATATCCGACGCAGCGTGGCCGCTCCTTTCCCTTTCTCGTCCGCTTTGTTTCTGGAGCCCCGAAGATAATGAGCACAATTACGGAGAGGTTTTTGTTCTAGAAATTACACAGTAGTGTGCGGATGCATGTCTGTGGCTGATTGCTATGCCCCCGCCGTCCCCTCGGCGCGATACCTCGCGTCCGTGCGCGTTCGCGTGTTGCGTGCATGTTCGTGTACCTGTTGCGGAGCGTGAGCGCAAAAGAGTCGTGGCAAGGATCGAGGACCTCGCGGGCGCGTGTGTATGTGTGAGCGCATTCGTGCGTGAACCACCACGTTTGTGCGGAGAAGTCGAAAGGACGTGGTAGCGCAGGATTCAAGAAGTGGGGACAGGGACAAGGAGTAAGCTCTAATTGCATTCAATAAAGCAAATAATAGCAAGCTCATTAGAGCAGAGAGAGGAGCTGGCGAGTTGATCGCGACTCGTACGCTAACCTGCCTACGCTCGAATGAAGGAAGAAAAGGACGAGGAAAGAGGAGGAGAGGAGAAGAAGGAGGAGGAGGAGGAGGAGGAGGAGGACGAGGAGGAGGAGGAGAAGAAGAAGAAAGAGAACGTCAAGACGCGGAGGGTAAGACCGTATCGTTGAAGAAGGAAGGAGAAATCATGGGAGAAGGAGGAGAGAACAAACCAGACAGAAACCGGCGATCGTACCGTCGTATCGTCGCGAGAACCACGGTCCAATGTCATTTATTGTCCGCGGTGGACCGCGCCGTTTGCTCGAGAACGTACCCTTCTGTTCCCTCCATGGAACTTCGTCCGCTTTATATGAATGGGCCATAGCCATGCAATCTTCGTGTCCTTCGTTAGGTATTTATCCCCGTTTATTATTATTTGGTCTGTATCCCCCATATGTACATATAGATGCCGTTCACCGCGGCACGTCGGCAAAATCGATGAGTAACGTTTTGAACACACAGCAATAGTACGTCATTTCCTCGAGAACGCAATGATCATTGCTATTCCTCTGTTTCTCTGGTATTCACTCGGAAATTACAATCACGCGGCATTAAGACGCGGACTGTTGCTAACAACGCCAGCTTGAGTTCCCTCATTATGCAAAATAGGCAATGAATGCCCCTTCTGGGATTTAATTTTCTGGAGCTTAATTAGTGATGTAGTGTCTCAAGAATAACTTTGATAAAGTCACCATGGATTACGATTTGTCGAGATCGTTTTTTATCGAAACTGTACTTTAAATAAGCGACTCTGACAATTAGTAGACAATGTTCTGACAATTAGCAGATAATAATAACCAATTTTATCGTCTGTTACATTTGTATATTCCGAATATAAGAATGCTATCATTTTGATCAAATTATAACAAAAAAAAAAAATACAACCGTTAAAAGTACATCGTGAAATCTGCGGCAGTTCTCAGGCGCCAACATTGACAAATCTACTCTCCGCCCGACGATCCATCTTCACTCTTTCACTTATTCGCCTTCGTTAAGCGTGACTTTGATTATGTTAATTCATCAATCCGTACAGTATTAGTATGTGAAAATCAATATACGTTTCATAGCGTTCTCGATGTGAACGATAAATTAATCAATTTCATACCAATTAATTTACGCTATTAATTTACCAATATTTCTTCCTTCTCGCCCAAATCTAACAAACAAGCGGCGTGAAACGATTTCTATATGGGTCTCATAGCAGGCACGCGTCTCTGGAAAAGACGAACGATGGACTATTGACTAAGGGGTTTACCGAGCGGACGATTATTGAGGAGGGTAGACCGAGGGGGAGGAGGGAAGGGGAGGGGAAAAAAGGCAGACCTGAGGAGAATCATCCGCCCCCGAGACGCGAGTAAACGTCGGTAAGAATGGCGATTCGGCTAATGTATTCCGCGGATGTGCGCGCTCATTATTCAGCGATAATTAATTGACGGCTATAAATAAGCGGCGCGTCCGGGCACCGCATAAATAAATGGTTCGCGCGCTGTGGAATGGTAATGGTGACTTTGACGGACCGTTTAAACTGGAATAAAGCAGGGTAACTCGTTTCCTCCGGGCACTCCCCGGGTCTGGGTCTGCCCATCGCACAGTAACGAATATAACTCACCTGCCATGCCACGCGGCCAGCATAGCGACTGTTCAAGGGACTTGTGGCCCTTGTGGCCTGGAACTGACCCACAGATATTTACTCCTCCGGGACTCTCTTAGACTCTGCCCGCGCCTCATTTCTTTTCATTCGCCGCGAATCGTTGTATCTCGAGGAATCGCATGTTTTAATCGATCATGTTATTTTATCATTTTCTTATCTATAAAATTTTGCCTAACCGATTTTGAGAACAAAACTATCACAAGACCATCCTTACTGTTATTTTTTACATATAATATCATTGAATACATATAATATCACGAAAAATAGAAACAAACAAACGATTTTATACACAAAATGGAAAGAACAATTCTGGTGAAATGTCTAAAATTTAAATAGCTACAGATGTAAAAATAATTTTTATTGATCAAATAATATCAAAATAATAACATATACATAATATATGTAGGAAACTAAATGAAGCATGATGAGCAATACTACAAAAAAATTTCACATTTTAGCAACCAGTGTAAGTACCCTACTTAATTATTTGATAATCCAATAGAATTCTTTTCAAGTCTCTATTTAGTTAAATTTTTAGTTATTTTCGCAAAAATTGCGTTCTTTTCGTATAAATATCTATTATTATCATCAAGGAAAATGCAGAAAATATATTTAATTACAATTATATAATGTTTGAATAATCAGCAATACGCATCGTATTGTTAATGTTCGAGTTTAAAGACTAGAGGCTTTTCTTTCCTCGTTGACGCCCACAGTGTCACACAATGCGCGATTAATCTCGATCATAATAAGCTCTGACAATGTTTCAACCTTTCGATGAATTAATCTTCGCTACTGAAAGTGATAGCTATCTTGCATTGATAATTGGAAAATTGTCAATTTTTTTAAATATTTATATGAAAAATGTTTCTTAATCTTTATCAGCTTCCTAGCAATGAGCAAAAAAGATGTAGCAAATGTAGCATATAACGAACGTGAATTATGCTTCAACGAATCACTTTACATGACATGAACATTACCTTTGATATCACGAATAAAAAGAGAAAATCAGATTATATGGAATGCACTTGCTTTAATGTTGCTGTTAAGGCCCTCAATGTCACATTGGAGTAAGACGACTTGCAGCGTGGCTACATTATCGTAATATTTGAAATCAATTCGAACGACATAATCATGACACAGTCGTAGCATCTCGCCAAGGTTAGATTAAAAAGACGACGGCAATGATGAAAGTGTCATTGAACCAACAACGCGTAGCCAAAGAGGTAATTCTCGAGTTCTTACGACAGGTAGCAGAGTATGCGACAGGCAACAAAGTCCAGAGCCTCGGGTCGTAATTGCCTCGGCGGCGCCATTATTATTTCATAGCGCTTGTATCTAAAGTAAGGACCCGGCGGCGAAATTACAGACTTTCCACGCAACGGATCTCGATATGTAGAGGAGCGCTCTAGTTCTCGAGAGCCTATACTTTAAGGGAGAACCGATCCTCATCGAATGAATATAAATCTGCGACAATATATGCCGCGCTTGCTATGAGAGAGCAGCATCTTGCAGTTAATGCAAGTTAATGCGCCGATGCGCGTGCGAGGGACGAGCTCGATTATTAGAATTCAGAAAACGCACCGTAAGAACGCACCGTGTGCGTGACGTTTTTACTTGTGTATTATTCCTTCCGATCAAATGAAACATGGATGCCGATCGAGATATCGTTGCGACTTATGTTAAGTAAAGATCATTTCGCGGTCCTTTTAATTGGATGTGCCGCTGCGTCGAGTCGCGTCCACCCAACTTTTACTACCGCGCAAGCAACAACCCGTTTTCGACGAGAGAAATAATACAATGAATCGAAGAGCGTTATCGGACGGAATCTCCGACGGACACGGAATCCCGCCTAATAACCACTTCACCGATCGACATTGTTATGGGACGATCATTAAAGGCGCGTCCCAGTGGCACCCAAAAAACGCTGGATGCACCGTCGTTTAACGGCCCTTACGCCGTCGGGTCTCATCGGCGCGTACTTATCTCAAGGGACTTGAAAATCCGGTCGCATTAAGATATCTATCGGAACAACGGATGTGCGCCATTAAACTTTTACTTTATTTAGTGCTCGGAGGAGTCGCAGTCTGCACAGCAATCTCTAGAAAGAAAGACGAGAAAAGGAAAGAGGGAGAAAGAAAGAAGAGAATGACGTCCACGTACCAAGTCGCGCACTGTATTCGTCAGTGATGTTCGTAGGTAAGATTCCTCTTCGCGTTGCGCGATTGTTCCTCAACGTATAATTATTACTTATACGTTTGCTGCTAATGACCGTCTCTCACGAGACACTGTTTAGAATTGCTAATGGCCATGCGTTGTCAATAGGCAGTAAAGCGCATGAATTTAGCCACCTAACTATAATTGGAAGCATTATGATTTACAAAAAAATGTGCATATGATTAACTGAGAGAAATGTTTTTGAGAGATTTACGTATCTCCTCGAATTAAGGGACACAGTTTTTGCAATAACTCCAAAACCGAAAGATAGCTCTTGTAGTTCAAACATATATTAATATTGATAATCCCCCATTCAATTGTAAAGTCGATAACCTTGATCTTCGCCACAAAAGTAAGATGATCTAATTTATATTGCATCGATACATCTAGATCGAAAAAACTACTGGAAACGCCAGAAGAGAGTTGAGCTAAAACAATCTGTAAAAATTCTCACTTCTTGTGAAAATTTAACCTAATACAAAAATATGTATATAGTTAAAAAATTAGGATGCGATTGCAATGCATTAATTTTGTCAAAACTTTCAAAAATTTTTTATATTCGCATACAGCTGCTTCTCTGATACACTTATGGTAATAATCGCCTCGTTGTCTAGAAATAAGACAACAGTTCATGGACTCGCGTCTCTGGATTTTCAGTACGTCGCTATAAGGAACATCAAATAGAACTCCGGAATATGCGCGATACGAAAATTAACACTACGGCGACGATTACGGCACAGTACAGCTATCAAAATCGGAGGAACGGGCGCCAATCTACCGCCCTTCCTACATAAGCGATTGTTAACTGGTTATTTCCTACGGTCATAAAACTGAATGGTTTAAGCAGAAAGTTACGACTTTGGAGCTCGTTACGCATGCATAGGCGCGAGCATAAAACACTGGAATTGCGCGAGCGAATGAACGAGCAAGCGAACGAACAGCACTAGTTTCCATTCGTCGTCGCATATCAGTGCGATCCTAATCTTCTCTTTTTCTCTCCAGAGATGACACGACGACACGGCGACGATGCCGTGGCCCGGACCTCTATATTCTCTTCCTTTCCGAGGCGTTGCGGAATCGCGAAGGCGAAAAAGCCTTGCCTCGCGGCAAAGATGCTGCAAGTGCAGAAAGCATTGGCGAGAGCGACGACGGGCGTCGTTATTCGCGCTGATTTAGTTGAAGGCTGCGGATTTACGGATCTACCCTTGCTGCCACACAGTACGTAGCTACGACGGGCGGCGCTGCGCCGAGCCCTTTCTCGTTAGCCGCCTACATTATATTACCCATCGAGCGGCATACATCATTCCCTCTTTATGTAAGTATCTATAACGGCCCGAGAAACATTTGCAGCTCGCTCTGCGCAAAGGAATGAAACAGAACAGCGCAGCTGGATACGCGAACATACCCGCGTGGGCTGGCCGGATGGTGCCAACGCGGGTGAACCGCTCGCGACCACTCGCGGAATTGATGTACTGCGACCAGAGAACAATGCCTTGTGACCAACGACGTGTCGCATTGCACTACAATCTTTTCGCTCGCCGCGTCCACGCCTGACAGCACTACGGAAACGCCTATATTTCCGAAAATTAAGGATGCTCGAATGAGCGTCTGACAAATGTGATATAAATGGAAATTTAATAGTCAGTTAAATGTAATAAATTAACGAGCAAAGCTATCAATAATTTTCTCGTTTTCTCATAGTCCATGCTATCTAACTGTTATATAATTACAATTTACTCTAAAAAATATCAGTATGGATTTAATATAATGTGTATTAACAGCAACATTTATGAATTTAACACCATGACTTTTCACTTGTTAGTGTTAATATTAACATTATCACGGTGAAAATTATAAAAATGTCGCATGATGTTAAATCCATCAATATTTTTTTAAATGAACACTTAAGACTCCTATTTACCCACTGCTATTTTAAAATTATGTCAAAAGCGAGAAAACACTAAATAAAAATTCTTACAAATTATATTTAAATATAGAAATATTTTTCAATTAAACTACATTTGTCTTATTGAAACATATTATATTTCAATATTGAAACATTATATTTCAATATTTTGTAAAATTTTTTATTGTATTTTCTCGCTTTTGACGTAATTTGAGATAGTAATGATAAATAAAAAAAGGTCTTAATAATGTGTTACTTTTTAAACTCAAAATTAACGCAGATTTATTAACATACACAATATGACATATATGATTATAGATACCATCTTTAAATTGAAATAAAAGATTCATTTACGATAGATAGAACACTACTTTACTGCTAGCATGTCGTATGCGTTCGACGGTGCATTATTGCATGTTAATCAAGATATTATCTACATTCTTGTCATGAATTGTAAGACACTGTTACGATCCATAGATAGAAGTTAAGAAAATCGAAGAAATCCATTGCTATGTAAAATATACGCTTGCGTCTATCCTCTTCTATCCGGTCAATTATCTTGGCACCATCTGTGTGTAATGTATATGTACAAGGTAATTGACTCTGTTCGGATCCAATCAACTTGATTAATAAGATTATATTTCCAATTTTCCTCGATAACAAATTGTCAAAATTTTTTCGTAAATCTCGCGCATTGTTTGCGCAATTATGTTACGCGAAACCGATTCATGACAACAAAATTCAAAAATATATACAGAAAACAATAGTTCGGAATAAACATTTTAAGTAGAGAGTTCGGAATTAACATTTTAAGTAGAGAGTCCAGATCATACAAATAAATTATATTTGAAGAACTATATTTTGACTCTCCGTCTACAATCATATTTTTACTCCCTCGTTAGAAAATTGTTTTTTTTTTTAAAGAGTGAATAATTCGTTGCCAAAAAATACTCAAATTACAGATGGAAGCTTAAAAAATAGCAGCTTTTTTTTCAAATTTATGTCAGTTGTGAAAATATATGATTTTAACAAGCAATTCGATTAAAGTAAAACGAGTTAAATCAGCATGAAAAATACGAAATTTACTTTCATAAGAATCTTATGTAATCTACGAACGCCTGGAGCGTGAAATCAACATCATAAAGGCTTTGGAAAGTATATCCTAGAGCATCGATTCTATTAGATGCATGTATTAGCTTCATTACTTACTTGGGGCATTTACGTGACGTTCACGTTATCTTATATTATACATCGGTCATTAAGAGTAAGAACGCACGAATACGAAGTCGCAGAACGATACCGATCAGCGCGAACTCAGGAACAAAAACGGTGCTTATATGTTAGCAAGACGAAGGTGAATGGCAGAGATGACGCACACACGGTGAGGGTTACTTCTCAGCCAGGAAGTAGAATCCTCAAGCAAACCGTTCGTCGTTGCGTAGAAATTTATCGTCGAGCACGAAACGCATCTTATTGCAGGAGACGTACTCGTGGACGACAACAACGAATAGGTACTTAAGTCCTATAAGACGCTCCGGTCCAAGAACAAGCGTGGATTCTACCGGTTCTTAATAATTGTACGCCGGCCTCTCACGCAAGATTGCGAAGCTTATCTTCGGTAAAATGCTTCAAAAGCCAGTCGGCAACATGGCAATACCGGGACAGTCTTTGCATACCACTGGCCGATACACTCTGGGTGTACGGCTCTACGAAACAACAAAACTGACTTGAAGATGTTAGCGTCTTTTCAGCACATCCTTTACTAACGTACAACCATAATTACTTTGTATAGCTATAATTATACTGAATCATAAAAAAATTTTGCAAATCTTTCATTACACGATAATTAATTTTTTTATTTTATATTCCAAGTAGTTTGTGACGTCGTCTTGCGCAAATCTTAACCGTTACATACACGTGTTATAACCATTCATTAATCATTCATAAAAGGCTATTAATAGACAGCTTATTAATATCCCACGCAACTATTACTAACTTAACCGCGTCAAGACAAACTGAAAATTACGCTGTAATAATGTTATTCACATCACGCGCATATAAATCGAACAGTTACATGTCACGATCTCATTAATCGTCTATCAATTAAATAAAGAGTGCCATGATGAACTATCAATATCCTTGGCAAGTAATCCCACCGCGTGAGGCAGACGGAATCGACAGCTCTTGGACGGTAGTATTTTTATCCCTTTTGCGGGGACCTAATCGCATCAGTCACGAGACGAAGGACCTTTTAACCATGAAGTCCTCTCAAGTTGGAGAACGAGATAGAACAGCCGGTTGAGGACACGGAAGACGAGTAAAAAAAGAAAACAACGAAGATAGGAAAGAAAAGAAGAATGAGAAAAGAAAGAGAGAGAGAGAGAGAGAGAGAGAGAGAGAGAGAGAGAAGAGAGCAAAAGAACAGCAAAAGACAAGAGACGAGAGCAGAGAAGCGGGAGAGTTCCAGTCCGCTTGACAGTGAGGTGTCGGGTGGTCGGAGTCCAGCTTGCTGTCAGCTTGTCAGCCTGTCAGCCCACGCACGTTGGCACCGTGGCGACCGGCGACCGCGTATGGATTCACACACCGACGCCTCATGCCGTGGCCGCACGCACAACGCGACCGTGCCGGACGCGTATTGTTACAACGCGCAAACGCATATTTCGTATGCATGAGAAGAGCGAGACCAGCTCTCGGAACAAGTCCGCTTCGCGGCTTTACAGCCGTCATTAGTCGCGGAATCACGCCTGTCAATTCAGAACGATTTCACCAGGATTTATTAAAAGCAGCTTTTGGCCAAGGCTGTATTAACCGCACCTTGTATGGTTCTTTATAATGATGACGATAATTGCGATCACACCTGCACTATGCCGATCAATAAAAAAATCACCTGTTCTATATAACGTCACTTGACCTCGATAATATATAGAAATGGCAGACAGAGATCTCCTCTTCGTTTATTCATGAGAATAACGAGATCTAAATATAATTGTACGAATGATCGCGCATATCAATCGGTCACAATCCATTCTATTCATTCGCTTAAAGAATCTTGCCAGCAAATCGAGTGGACTTCCACGATGAGAGACAGGTGCTCCCAGCTGATGCCCTTAGCAAATCGGAGGTGAAGGGACATCGTACGCTCGAGAAAATACAATCACTTTGAATGGACTCGATTATAGAATTGCAATAACCGCTTAGAGGGTTCGAGACATTACATGATTCTTACGATTGGAATTTTGCCCCAGGGGGCATAAACGATTTTACATAGTGATTAACAAATAATGTGTTAATCTGCAAATGATGTAGAACTTATATCCACTTTCATGCGTTACAGCGTTATTAACGTATCGAAACAGTACATTCTCTAAATAATTTTTCTTCTAAAATGTCATAATTTAATTTACGTTATTGTGAAATGTATAAAACTGGCAAGACATATAATAGTCTTTCATAATTGTTAAAAAAACATTATTGTGATTTTTATTAGACCAACTCTTTCATAAGGAAATTCTTGTAATTCTCTCTGTATTCTCAATTTATTAACTTTATTATTAAGAGAAAGTGTGCGGCTTTAACAAGACTTGCCAGTACACTGTGTGTCACAAATAGGAAGGAAATAAACGAACATATCAAAATAATACTGTTATCATTTGATATTGCAGTTGTTATTGCGATTATACATTATATCCAGCTGTGAAACTAATACTTCACTTGTGGTTACCATATATCAATTGAACAATCTATACTTTTTATTATAATTATATGCAAGGTTTAGTTTCTGGGATTTGATCTCTCACTGTTCTGACGTCACGGGCATGTCTCATTCTCATTTTTTATGCAACCGGTTTCAACATTATCACGCCGAAATATAGCGTGATATGTGGTGAAAGAAACATTGTTGCTAATATCCCAAGCCTGAACTGTACTTTCATTACAATTACCGTTGCTACCGCGATCGAATAGTTACGCGCTACTGTCCTGAAAGTATATAATTTATCTATAGTAGAAGGGCGTAACTCGTGCGAAAAACGTTTACTTACGATAGTGAAACGTTATATTTAGGAGAATATTCCATAATGATAAAGACCCGCTTGAGATTGTCTCAGATCGATGCGAATTATGGAGACGAGTGCAATTATCGATAGTATATCTCGATTATATCGGCGCATTATCATGTATGCTGGTATAAAAGAGTACAAAACGACGAGCGTTACATTCCATCCAAGGAGATCTTGGCCATTACGCTAGATTTTCTGCCATTAAGGCTCAATCTTCCAGGGAGCGCACAGACTGTATAAGGCCGTCATAGATTGCACCAATGCAATGCATACCGTAGCGCGATGCGTACGTAGCGTAAAAATCTACGTCGCCGTTAAGAGTTTCTATTAATTTACAACGATAGTGCATACCCTCGGCAATTAATAGTGACTTACGATAATTAACAACTGGCCTGCGCGGTGCAGCTCGACTCGACTCGACTTGACTCATCGTGTCACGAACGGCTTCGTCCGTTGGATCGTAGATGCTTCTATCATAGCGATGAATACCATGCTGCCGTCGCGTCGCACGCATCGTCGCACGCAGTTCTCGTTGTTTGCACGCATTTATCGCGATGAGGTAATCTCCCCAGGACGCAGAGGATCGCATTGCGTCTGGCTAATCCGCGAAGATTCTAAGCCGCAAAGCTCTCGCGCACCCTCAAACGTATTATTATCCGGTAACCCATCTTAATTGACCTCACCCTAGGCACACGGTTCGCCGATAATCGACGCGATTAAATCGCCGATGCAAGGAACGTATATGATAATTCAGTGGGCAGCCGAAGCCGGCGGTCAATGGTCGCGCACCTGTTCTCTAAACTATCTTTCTCTCTTTCACTCCGTTTCCTTTTCGCTCGTGGTACCTTGTCTCTTATTACATGCGTATACTCGTCTCTCTCTTCTTCTCCAGCATCTCTCAACGGTCCTCCTTCTCTGTCGGGTCAAGGCACGTCTAGGCTGTTGGAAGGCCATTTACCCCTTAGCCCGGTACACAACACACCCGTGGCATCTTCTTTCTCGGATGCGTTCGTATATGCGCTATTTCATTTCGTCATTGCGCAATCTGGAGATGATACGATGATGGGCATCATTGTAATTACCTAATATCTTGATAAATAATATCTGTTTCACTTTCCACAAATCGATTGAAAATATCGATAATTGTTAAATGCATAATGTCCAATTATATCTAATTTGAGTTATTTTTAGTCATTTCTATAGATCGCCATTCCTCCTATCCAATATATCATTAATTTGACTAAAATAATTGACTAATTTAATTCAAGAAAATATATTAAATTTAATACAAACATAGTTTATTATTTATTTAAAAAATGCGTACGTTAATGTGGACAATGTTTACTTTAAAACTAATTCCCCAGAAATGGATTATTTTATATTTTGATACATATGAAAGTTAAATTGTTATGTAACTCATCGTCTTGAGCAACGACTCCTTTGATATCTACGAAGTGTATATCGAATAAAATTAACTCCTTTAATATTTTCATTCTTTAATCATGCATGAAACTGATAATTAGAT
Source organism: Atta colombica (assembly GCF_001594045.1). Classification (NCBI taxonomy): domain Eukaryota; kingdom Metazoa; phylum Arthropoda; class Insecta; order Hymenoptera; family Formicidae; genus Atta; species Atta colombica. The sequence goes on along the minus strand of NW_017259267.1, from coordinate 1,084,644 downwards.
ATGACGGCTCACATAAATAGCAAGGACAAGTCAGGGAGACATTAGAAAGCGATAAGCATAACCAAGTACGATATCGAGTCATTCGAAGACTACCGTGCAACGCAAAATGCCCGACAATTTGTCAGACGGCTTCGCTAACTTGCGCAACTTATCTATTATAAATCTTATAAAAGCGACATATACACTGATACGCGCTGATCTCTCTTCGATTGTAAGTATCGATGACCTTTCACGCGGCATTCGACGGATCTAACGAACAGATTTCTATCGATACCTTGTATAGTTATGACACGTCACACCGCTTAAACAATCGAGGAACAAGGCGTGGGACTTTTTATACGACGTGAAAATTACCGCTGGCACCACACGATTGCATACGTATGCGCAAACACATATGCATACATACAAATATCCGCACTATCGTACGCTTACCGATTAACACGTTGCAATAGGTACGTTAACAACACCGATGTCGAGCGCATACTTATTGCAAGAAAGCAATCATACCGTAAGCGACTTCGGAAGGCATGCGCACGATTAATTATGCTTGTCGAACGGTTTTCACCGATGCATCGGCCAACTGCTAAGATTAATTGACTCGAAACCGACTTTCTGGCGACAAACGACGTAACGTCATTAACGATGTCACGATATGAGAAAAGATTCTCATCGTACACGACTGATTTACCAACTATGTTATATCTAACAATAATCGCGATTATTAATCACCTGGAAAATATTGATTGCCTTAAGTCATCGAAGAATCTGTAGCGAGGAGAAAGTGCGTGCGATTTGCACGAAGCACAACCTTTATGAATTTTGCACATTTGTAATAAACACGTTAACATCCATATATGCCTTACATTTTACATGTATGGATCCATCGATACGATGTATAATTTATATTTCGAAATGCGTATTCACTTTAATAGATACACGTATAAGATCGATCTCCGAGCTTTATTCGGGAGCCGGCATGCAGCCGGCTATATCAATTTGTAGACGCGTGTGCACGCACGATCGGTGTGTGCGTGAACGCAGGTAGGATATACGCACGCGAGCGAACACCTACACGATATCCGTGCGGTTGCGCGCGCGGACCTGCAGCCTCTTGTAGTCTCGGATCTCTCTCACCCCGCTCCCTTCCGCCCGCGCCGCCACATGCGTTATAATCTCGATATCCCATATATCCATGTACAAGACATGCCTCCCATTTTAAATATACCATCGTGTAATTCATAATAAATGACTTATAAATGCAATGTACTTTTTGCCAGAGCATCGCGCGCCCGTTGTGCGAGGCAACCACCTCGGCTCTCTTCCCCTTTCCTTCGCCGCGTGTGCACATATACAAGCGCGCACATTCGTGCATATATGCACGCGCGGTGGCAAATGCATACCATATCCCCGGCACCGAAGCCGCGTCTGCGTTCCCGCTTTATTATGTGTAACACGCATTATACGAGCCCTTGCGCGGCGCGGTGTCCTCCCCTTGCGCTGCCGCTGATTTAGATAAATCGAAGATAGCCGTGGCGGAGGTCAGGCCGTGCGTACCTCATCTCATCTCGAGCCGTTCCATTTCCGAGAGTCGCACGGCGCTAAATCTCACCGCTGCCGCGTATACCTCTTCGAGGCGGCGTAGAATTCAACCTCCGCCGGCCGTATGTCGTGGATGATTCCAGAGAAGGATGTCTCTGATGACGTACTTGAAACAGTCGGGCGAGGGAAAACTCGTTTCAATGTGATCAAATATATTTCTTTCGGTGGACCACGATCTTTGCAATTTACAATTTAAAATGCAAAATGTGTAACTCACGAAACACATTCTGTTAAGAATCCTTCTCACCGCAAGCATAGAAATAACAGATAAATGAAAGACCTTTCGAACGACGATAGATAAACGCGAAGGAAATTCTCATTTCTTCTCGATTGCCCGATTTATCTCAACACTTGATGCGCACGAATTACCGTAAAAGCTGGTCCCCGGTGAACGTTTGTATTTCTCGTGTCCGGTTTCTCGCGAGTCAGGACGCGAGCGATTCTGTGTGATCGAGGTCCACGGTAAAAGAGACGCGGTAAGATTTATCGAAACCCGATGCGGCGAACGCGCGCCGATATATGTCCCGGACCCCGCTCGAAAACGCTCCGAAGAATCGTTCGATACTGAAAATAAAGGATCGTTTCTCTCTCTTTTTCTGTCGGTCGTCGACGACGCGATGGTGTACCCATGTGCGCACAGAGAACCAGTGGGAGAAAAAGAGAGAAAAACACAGGCAGAGAGAGAGAGAGAGAGAGAGAGAGAGAGAGAGAGTGCGCGACGTGCGTAGCAGCAGGGGTGCGATTAATCGTCGTAAGCAATCGCTTATATCCCGGAATTTTAATTCACAGTCAGTTAAGCGCGCTTGTAGCCGCTAGGGACGAACAAAACGTCGTCCGCGTATATATTGCGAAAAGCAGGATTCAAACGGCGAGCGTAGGTCCGAGACGAGTCGCCGATACTTAGGTGCACGTCCACCATACGTTGACCGAGTACCTATCTACCAACGCGTATGTATCTCTTATACTTATATTTAGGTACCTACATTTGAAATCCGGCCAGTACGACTCCGGCACCTGCGCTCGCGAGCACGCCGATACAACGAAGCGGTCGTACCAGTCTGACCGTTGTAAAAGTGTCAACGTACACCGGCTTAATTTCAAGCTCACTATTTTAATAACCATTTCCCCGCGCCTCTCATGATTTTCGAAGGTACTAAATACATATCGAGCGAAAAACTTCCCCCCCCCCCCCCCGTTGATGAGCTGGACGTCGACGTTTCAGCCCGATTAAGTTTCCTTGTCGCTGTAGCAATCGCGCTTCTTTTTTCACGTGACGCATGACTCGAAAATGCACGATCCGCGTATCGCATTATAATAGGTGGACGCGCACGCATGTATGCGTAAAATGTGCCTGGCGTAGCTATATACCGCGGATAAGATGCCGCATCTTCCGCAGCGGGGTGTCTCGCTAAATAATGAAATAACGTAAGAATTATGGCAACTTAATGATACTTTATGTATAATTATGTGCCTACGTTATAGGGCGCGCGGATTCCCTTTCTCCATTTTGATCGCGGGTGGTAAGTGGAAGGACTCGTTGCTTATCCGGATTATAAATAGTTATTCAATGCGGTTTTCTATCCTCTAAACAGCCACACGATAGATTTCGATCTTATCGCGAGTTTTATATATCTACTACTAGATGCATTGTAGGAAAATAAAATTGTAAATCCCATATTTTTCAGTTTTTGTTTTTCAAAGCTTAGCTTCTTAGCTTAAGTGTACGCTTTCATAGAAGATATTATATATTGATATCAAGATAATTTGATATCTGTGGTAGTAGACACGTATGCATGTTACACTGTCAATTGCGCTGCAGTTAAGAAATTTCAAAGGAATACGGCGCATGTGGTTTGCGGCGCAACTCGGTATGTATAATGACCGTGCAATTACGCGTAATGAAACAATATTACTTTACTGCCTAAGAGAGAACCGTGGTTTATTAATTTTTATGAGATAATTTCGGGATCGCCACTCGTGCGTTTAATATCTCTCTCGCGAATCCATATAATTTGCTGCCTATCTCGGCTACCATATTACAAAGTCTCAAATATGTACACGCGAAGACGAAAGGGGGCTTGGCACGAGTGTGTCACGCAATGTAACGAGTGGCCGCCCTTCGAGGCTTTGACGAGTCCACCGACTTTGTGCGCCTTTTCACGCGAAAGGAAGGCGCCGGGAGCGGTTAATTTAAAACATGTTATATGCAAAGTGGTAATGGTCTCCACTGTCGCGACCATCACTGTCGGATGCCTTAAATATCCGTCGATGCATGTTTGTCGTCTCAAAGAGATAGCCCTAATATTTATGTGCCCTCCCACTATTAAAAAAAAAAAAAAACGCACGTGTAATCTACAAAACGCTTTATCGCATGGGCGCATCCATGTTTATGAATCGTTAAGACGTCGAAACGCACGGAATCTACGGCGAAATCGCGCCGGAAAAAAAATGGTTAATCGCTAAATTAGCGGTTGCTCGCACCTGCGAAGATTTGTAATGCAATCAGCGCCGTCGGGTCTCGCGTCTTCGAGAGACCTGACCCGATGACTGCCGACCTTTGACTCGGCAAACATATTGATTTATTAAAGTGCACGTGCATACGTACACATTACCGCAGTATCCCATCACTGGCCGTGCCAGGTGTAAATGGACGGTTATTTTCTTAATAGATTTCCATTGCCCAAAGAAATGTTTAACCGGCACGCCGAATGCCACCGTCCGCGTGAGGACCGCCACTTCAAATTGCAGCTTGTTCGCGGTTACAAAGTCCGGCTTATTTACGCTGAATTGCCTCGGCCTCTTCGTATGAAAGCGACGATAACAAGCCGACATCCTTCAAAAGTTTGACGCAGAGATTGTTCATATTGTTAGACATATATAATCAAATAATTTGAGCGAGATTAAACTTCTGTATTACCTAATACGCAAAGTATCACTCTATTCCTTTTAAAACTAGAAATATAAATTTAAAAATTATCATCTATTTTTCTAAATCTACGAGTTAAATTGATAATATCCAATTGTATGCAATTTAAATTATTTTTAATCTTTTCTATAGGTCGTCACTGCTTAATATATAGTGTTAATTTAACTAAAACAATGAAATTAAATAATTAAACTCTAAAAAATGTATTAACTTGACTCAAATTTAATTTATTATTTGTACTAAATGCATACGTTAATATGGACGTTATTTACTTTATAACCGCAGAAATAGATTGATTTACATTTCGATACATATGGAAGTTAAAATTAATGAAATGTTATTGATTGATTCAAAGATTGCGATTCCATTGTTCTTCTGATATATAACAATATACATTATTCGTAAATTGGAATATTTCAATTTCTTGTTTAATAAATTCGCCGATTTTGTGCGTGGCCGAATATAAGCGAAACGATCTTCAGAAAGATTGACGGAGACAAGATCGAAGATCTTAGGTACGAGGGAGGATGGAGCGAGGGAGATTGGTAGTCCATGAGCGAGATTGGTAATTTATAATGTGTAATATGTAAAGTGGTAATGGACGGCCGGTTGTAGTGGTTTGATGCAAGTTGGAACTTCAGGTTGGAAGAGTCTTGAGGCAGGCTTAGCGGCCAAGCAACCGGCCACGAAGATGTTACGAGGGGGCACCGTGGGGCGAAAGAGCGGGAGGGGTCCCTCAGGGGCGTCGAATGGGGTACCCGATCCCAAGAGCGCAGCGCAACAACGATGAGGGGGATGAGGTAGGAACAGAGACGATGGAGAGAAGCGCGACGAGGAAAAAGAGAGCGCGAAACGGGGCAGGAGAATGAAGGGAAGAGAGGAAGAGAGAAAAGGGGAGGGAAGGGAGGAGAGGAGGAGAGGAGAGGAGAGAGCATCTCAAAGCCGCCACTGCTTGCGTGTCGAGCCTTAATGAATGCAAACCACGATCCGGAGGCAGCCCGCTCGACCTGTTGTTTTCCAGTCCAGATAGCCTATAATTTTTATTGTCACGGGAGAAATAGCAGCCTGATGGAGGCACGGCTTATCTCGGTCCTCGTTTTGCGTCCCAGCCGTGTTCCGTGCGTTTTGTTGCCCTCTCCTTAGTCCTCGCACCGTCCTCCCTGCTTCACCCTTGCCTTGCCACCAGCCTCTCCCTCTAGCATGTCGCTCTCCGCGCGGTTTCTCATCCCCTTCCCCGCCTTTCCGCGAGCCTCTCTCACCTCTCTCG
>NW_017259267.1:1063739-1078751 GCF_001594045.1 Atta colombica | reverse complement strand
AATATTTTTTTTAATTTATATATGTATATAAAATACATATTGCTCGCACATACGCGTCTATATGACTACGTGAATTCGCCAAGGAACAGCTACCTTGAATGATTGCTGCAGCGATTTTCCGATATGAAAGCCTGAATCAAAGTCTATGTCGATCTCTTCGAGTAATAGTTTATTAGAATAATAATCGGGACGATGACCGCAGATATTCCGCTTCATTTCGCAAATAAAATATTGGTGGTTATTTTAAACAGTGCACCAAGAGCAAAAAGTCATACATCTTTCGACGACAAGCTGGAGCTACAGTGACAAATATTCGGTTGTCGATAGTCAGTTATGCGAGGAGACAGAGAGATGTTGAGACAGGTATCATCCTCGCTCGTGATCCAAAGGCACGTAATCGTTTCCGAGGAATCGCATCAGGAGAAGATCCGATGAAGACACGTCAGATCGCCCATAACGATTATCCAGCGGCGAGGTATCGTTTCCGCGCGCAATATACAACGAGCCTTGTTATATGGAAGATGCGCCGGTGTATTGTCAGTCGTGATACACAAATGGTTTCACAGAATCGCACGGAGGCCAATGATGGCCATTGATAATGACGACGTGGACGAGTATGCGAGCAAAATAAATCGCGAAATGCGCGCGCGATCTTCTTCAGAGAACTCGATATTTACGCGTGACCGCGAAGACGCACCCGGCAGATTTGCGGCGTGTAACGAGATTCGCCGTGCAATTCGGGGAAAACTTGTCGGTCGTGTCGGTTTAAATTGGATTATGATGTGCCGGAAGCGATTCTGCCTTTTCGCGAGCACGGAACGAATCGCCATTATCCACTCGCAAATTCATTAACGATGCTTGCGAGTCACAACGCAATAATCTTAATAAAATAACTCACCGAGTCGCCTGATATAACAACCTATCAGTCGAAACAGCCGACAAGGTAACAGCTATTTACTCGATTTTTTTTTTTTTACCAAACGCAGTCCGTAATGCACTACCTGATGTAAAGCTACCTTCTCGATCACCTGCTCGAGGGAGTTCCGATCTTACAGCGCCATTTATGCAATTTATGCTATTTGGATAATAGAATCCGTCGGATGTTACATGAGCACGAAACGTTCGTATATATTTTAAACCACGTTCTAGCACATGTGTCCGAGCGCGTGCAGAGTCCATTCCACGCCAGGATCAGCGTCATCATCATCATTATCGTCATCATCGGCGGCTTTTCCACGCGTGTGCACTCTCTTTCTCTCTTATTTTCTCTCTTGGCGCGGCAACAAGAAATTCCAGCGGGTGAACGGTATAGCGACCGCAGGGCAATCAGCGTTAACAATGTTTTATTGTTACGTCACGGATCGGGTTGGCTGTACACGTACGAGACGAACGGACAGGCGTGCATTAAAGCTTATCATAACGGTTCGCCGTTAAGTCGCCGTCAGGGCGAAGCCGAAGTAGTTCGCGGGCGGAAAAGAAAAAGGCTGCTCGAAAGTTGGACCCGGTCGCTGGACCGAGCACAATGTTTCACATGTTGGAATCGACCAGGCGGACCGCCGCGCCAACAGTGCGGTGACGTGAATATAGCATATACTCGCACGGTTACGCTCGATTAAAGCTGACCGCGCGCATATTTACTGAGCGCGCACGAAAATAAGCCGCGCATTCCCAAAGCAGTGGAAAACTATTAATCTTCCGTAACACAAACGGTATTGCCTTGCACCTTGGATATGCGGAATATCCAATGAGAAACTTGCATGTGCATATATTAAATTAATCCATGATAATGGTTGCTAATTTTATTTGAATAATATAGATAGATTAGTGCTAACTGTATTATCGGTTTCTACACCTTTTGATAAACTCTTTAATTTGGAATATTAAGTGCTGATAAAATTTATAAGTGTGAATGAATATATAACTTAGTAGCGAATTATATAAAACGGTAAACCGTTACTGAAGTCGATTAAAAATGTAGGTCGTTAATTGATTTATGTGTATTTACGTATTTTTTTTATTAAAGTTCCACACTACACAGAACGCTATACTTTTGCAGGCCATACCTGAGAAGTTTGCCGCTCATTCTCTCACACAGTCTAATATATGGTATACGAGGTGAGCAAAGGTGCGAGCAGGAAAAGGTGGGGGAGTCGATGTATAAGGGTAAAGGTGTAACGGGACCCCTGACGATCTACGTATTCATCATGCGCGACCTTAAGTGAGAAAAAAGTGACAACCAATTTATAACCGGGATAATTACAATATCAAGCTCTGGGCTTTTAATATACGCTTAATAACCGATAATGAGCGTATTGGCGGGCCGATGTATCCGTTTTACCATTTACGGTTATCATTTTATTTATATGGGACACGATCAGGTATTCTTCTGTTCATATAAGCTACAATTCAGAAAAGATCCAATCCTATCAACAGGCGTGTCGAAGTACGAATTACTTGGCACAGCCAGACAGTTAATTCACGCGAATAAGCGAATCCCACGGTGGAGGACTAATTGACAAACATTGACGGACGGTATGTACGGTAGCGTGAAGTGGTGTATAGTGTCCGAAGTGGCCTTTGTTGACAGGCGGACCTGTACTTGGCCGACACGGCATTTCCCACAAAAGCCCTACTACTTCCACTCAATTTGCTCGCTCGTGCGAACTCCGGCGCGGATCGGATCGCGCGCGCGTGCACACGAGACGTTTATTACACATGAAGAGAAATTTCTCTCTGCCAATTTTATTGAGGACGATCGAATGATTACAGTTCTTCTCGTGAGTTCTTAATTAATCGCACTAACTTTTATCGTAACCGCTAATTTACCGCGCACGACTGTTAATTTTCTGTATAGTAAAACCGGAAAGACTCATGGGATATATATCTAAACGCGCTTCTCCATTTATAATCTTCCAATCGTGCAGTCGTCTCTCTGCCTACGTGGCAGTTCGAAGTAAGTTGCCTTAATATCGAAAGGAAATTCGATCAACGTTTCGTATCGACGGCGACAAGCTTGCCAGCCGCGGCGGGAAGGCATTTATTTGCATAGGCGGCGAGTACCATCAGCAAAGGATTTCTGTAATCCCATGCAAATTGTTAAAGTTGAACCATTAGCGAAAATTAATGCGATTTTCTCTGAACGCGCGGGAACGGGTGAATATAATATTGATGGGTTTGATACGAGAGATATAGAAGAGGGGCAGAAGAGGAAAGGATGTTCGATTGGGGTAAGAGCGAGGGGCAGACTCGCATTATTTATCGAATCATCGCTACGGAATTGTGAACATCACTACGGTATCGTGTGTGGCGCTCGCGAAAGCATCGCTCTAGATTTATTTTCAAGTGCCGAATACATTATGCAAGATAACCATGAAAGTAAATATATTTCATTTTCTCTTTCAATAAAATGCATCGCAATTATTCCGCATCAACCTCGATATTATTTCTCAACCTTATTGCGTTTTACTATGCACAGAATATAAATGGTATAATACTGGTTAGCAATGAAATTTTGTTAAATGGATAATTTTGATTTCCTATATTTTTTAATGCTGATTTTAAAAAGAGATTAGAAATTATTCTACTGGCTCTAATTTTAACCAACATATCTTTTTCTAAAAAACTTATATACATTTTGCTAACAGCAGCTCGATGTACGATGGACTTCAAAACAATTTATTTTTATTTGAAGCCTTTTATAATAAGTAGAAAATTATATTAAATTTAGTAGCTACTTCTCTATGAATTCCTTTGAATCATTTATTTATAAGTATTCAAACAGAAGAAAGAAATAAATAAAAGAATTCTTAAATATATGTTACTCAAAAACTATGCTCTTGATCCTCCATAAATTTAGTAAGCACATTTGAAATCAGCGCAAATTATAAGAGCGTATTATAAGAAAACTTATTTATCAATTTATAAGAAAAGAGAAATTTTATCGGTCAGTAAATAATAGGAAAATATCAAAATTTTTAAAAGCATGTTGCTAAAAAATTCTGCATCTTCCCTCTCCCCTAATAAATTTGAACAGGTTTGAAATCAGCAAAAAAAATACTTATTTAAAAATTATTAAAAAAACTATAAAAAGCACTATCAGTTTAACATAAGAAAAATAATTAAAACAATGATTAATACAACGCAGCAATTATTAGATAACACTATTCGAAAAAATTTTGTCGATCAATTAACGAAAAATTATGCTATGTCTTTCACATTGCCATTCGAATATTCAAATGAATTAAATTTTACGATTTTACCAGCGAGATAGAGAAATCAAACTTAAAAATATAATGAATATATTTCCTCGAAAGAAAAATAAAATATATTAGATTCCCGGCGTTTCGAAAACGACAATGTATTACAGTGTATTTTTTTACCGTTTTTCGGATAGCATTATTTGATATATTGCCATGCTTATCATTTGTTTTAATTGCTAAACAAATAGACATATTAAGTACGTTTCAGAAATATAAATAGTATTTCAGTTGGCATACTCGTTTAATATTCTATTAGCTTAGTCGTGGACCGTCTCTTGCCCTTCACTAACGCTTTCCTCCTCATCCATACACAAGGTTGCTAGTTGGTTTAGAGCCTAGAGAGCGGTACTCTTACACAACGCCAAGTACAATAGCTTCGTTCAGTAGCCTTTTTTCCTGTCTTCTCGTCCTTTTCTCTCGTTCGGCCAACTCAACGAATCCAGGAATCTTTATGAAAGGCATAAACGACTATCTTCGCTAACGGTATCGTCGAAAATGATATTCATAATTATACAGTTGCGACACACGCATTATTTGTTCGGAATTGTAATGGCCACGAGTTCTTTGGCTGAATGAGCCTGCGAGCAGTATAAAACGTTAATCGCCACGCCACGGAAAGATGTCTTTTACGACCGATTATAAATCGTCGCTTTCTCACTGCGTTACTCTCGTCTCAGTCCGTCGGAATAATTATATCCTGTAGTACGAACGAGTTAATAGTCACGATGATAAACCGGTGGCCGTTGATTGATCTTAACAAGCGGGTATTGTGATATCCTAGGAATGTTCGCGAATCCATCAACGGAATCTTCTCATTAAACTGCGTGATTACAAAATTTAATTCGACGATTTAACACGGATGCCGTAAAATGAATCGTACTACGTATAAATTTCTTTTAAACGCATAAAGTTTAAAATTACATGAATGTTCATTTTCCGCAATTCGTTTATATAAAGAAAAGCAATGAAGATTTTTAATATTTAAAGAATTGTAAAAATAAAATTATTTTTTCTAAAAATTTTTTTCTAAAAATTAAGAATATATTTTTTCTGCTGCTAATATTTTACTTATTAATAATATTGATACCTGAATTATGGAGGATGCTACATTGAAAGATATGATTTCCCATGGAATAAAAACGCATTATTGTCACCGAACCTTTCGAAATCAGGCTGAAAAGCAAATATCAGCAATGCTTTCGAAAACAGGTCTAATGACAGTGTATCTCCTCGTCTTTCATCGCCATCACGTCGCTAATGCACGCGTGTAAAGTTGCACTACCGACGACAAGCAGTCGTGCCTTTTCGCTCCGATATCATCGGTCCAGCAATTTTGTTGTCGATCGAACCCAACGTCATTACCGACCCTACCGGCTCGAACTGCCACGCCGAAAACGGTCGGCGTGAAAGAGTTGCACTTCTTCTCGCAAATAATGCAGGTTCGTTGGCCGACTACCGACGTTCTCTCCCGTCCCATTCGTTCTCACTCTTTTCCCCTCGACCCCCCCCCCCCACCCTCACGCTCAGCTTCTCTTTTTCTCTCTCTCTCTTTTGCTTCCACTTATGCGACTCGTTCCGACTTGGTCTCCTCGTCGGAGAACAGCCGTGTTTTTGTCGCCCTATTGTGTCAGCCAGGGTTGCTGCCTCTTCTGCTCATCCATTGTGCGAATTCATCAACGTATTCATTCATTCCGCCGGTATTGTCTCACAGCTGCTCTGGCTCGCGGAAGGTCCGTCTCCCCGTCAACGTTTCTTTCTATCGCCTCCGTCATTATGTTGCGCATTAATGATAATCTTTTCGAGGCGAAGAAATAGAAGCGAACAAAGGAAAATTCGGATTAGCGAAAGAACACGCGAAGGAGCGCGTGGCGGGGAACAAAAGTTACTTCGGCCCGATGCTATTCGTCAACTTCGTGAGCTTGTAATGCTTCATCTTAGAGTCGACGGAACAAAACTTATATGTAAGAACGTCAATGGAAACCTAACACGAGCCATCGATTTATTGTTCAATTTACTGTCGCCAAAACGACATTGTCCTAGTTTACTCAATAACCTGTTTCTCGCGCCCCTCATCTGGAATCCCTCCGGTTCTCGCCCCCGCGTAGATGCGTAACGACGTCCGACGACAACTTCCTGGGGCGAGCCTTCTCACCCTGTAGCAGCGGCTCTTCTACATGTGTCGGATCGTAGAGGAGTCGGAGGAAGGGTGCGAACGAATGAACGGCAACAATCGCATTTCCCGAGCGGGGAATTATCGAGCCCACGCAATATCGTTGCGGATATTGTTTTCGACGCGAAACAGCGCAAGGTTGCGTCTAGGGTGGTACAGTGGTGACAATGGCGAAAACGCTGTTGCAAGAGAGAGAGAGAGAGAGAGAGAGAGAGAGAGAGAGAGAGAAGAGAAGGAGGAAAAGTGAAAGGGCTTTCTACGTGAGGAACCGAGAAGGGCAACGAAAGTGTGAAGGAAAGGAAAGCATATATGTGCGAGGAAATGAGAGAAGGAAACCTGTACTGGTGGATCGAAGGGGCGCGTTATTGTCGTTGTGTTGCGGGCCATTCTCTTGCGACTAGCAGTCAATCAGAGCTCACGCGGTGGTGCCGTTCGTTCGTTCCTTCGTTCAGTCAGTCAGTTAGTCAGCCAGTCTGCCAACCACCAGCCCAACCAGCTGAAGTAGTCTCGGTGGTTGCCGACCTACCGAGCATGGAAATACAATTACCACGCCAGGAACACTATGCTTCGCAGCTCCGCCGTTACGACCGGCAAGCACGACCCCGCCGCCGTTCCTCTGAGTCGTAATGATGCCTGATTGTGTAACGTCGGTGGGGATATTGAGTTAAATAAACAATATTAAATCCGCAAACGGGATTGCGTCCCGTCGCTTATCGCGCGCCAACGACGACGCGATGGCGGCGATGACGACGACGATGACATTCGCGAAACAGATAAGGCGGATTCTTCTTACGTGTCTCAACCATCGATAATCAACCGTCACGTTATCACATGCTGAATTGTTAGCGGCTAAAACAATAAACGCAAGGCGTCTTCCCCTCTGAACAAATGCAGGGCCCCCCCCCCCCCAAGAAATTGAAGGACTGGAACGCAAAGGTTGCGCGCTTGCAACGCGCTTAATGCGCCAAAGCGGAGCACAGTAATAGCTGTCGGTGATTTATGAGAGCGCACGAGAGGGCACATGCAGTTGCACTGATCGCGATTTTCGCTGTGCGAAGGAATGATTTATCAACTCTCGCATTAGGATACAAATAAAAATCCTTGTTCCCACTTATCACCACCGTGATACTATGTACAAGTGTACTATTAGCCGTTGCTAGTAATCACTTATCCACGCTTTCCTCAACACGTATAATATCGCCCATTAATTTATGCGCAATGTATACGTATACGCGGATATATACCTGTACCTATATGTTAAATAATTTTCAATACACATGTGTATTTATCACGTAGAATTAATGAGTCATACTGCGTGTCAATTTAACGAAACATTATCGAACTATCGAAAGAATGTATACGATAACATGCAATGATTAAAGTTTTTGTTTGAATGTCAAGCAGTTTTACAGTTACTTGAGATTTGCGAGGTCTTATTGCATAACACAAGTGCTACTTCTCGACGTTGTGTGTAAATTATTGTTAGTCGAAGGTTTCTACGTTCGTTTTTATGACGCGTAAGATTTAATGTCAAATGCACTTAACAAGCAATTCAATTAGAAAACACCACGAGGTCCCGAGTAGTAAAGATAATGGAAGCAAAAGTACGAATTTATTTTCACGGCAAATTACCTGGTGGCTATGTGGAAATGGAAACTAATAACAATTTACGAATCTTTTTGGCACTGTTGCAACATTTTCGAGACTACTGTGATAACAACGGTGTATGCACGTATCGCGCTTACCTTCGCTAGAAAGGCTAGGCATAAATAAGAATGATAATAATGATTATTGCAGTTTTTGCTCAATCGTTAAGCTCTCGTGTTAAGTTCTTCGTTTTCTCTGTACTGTTGCCGGTATTAATTCCGTTTAATTGCAAAATCTTGAATGTTTTAAGTGCCACAGATTCGCGGCCGTGTAGGATTTCCACAATCGTCGTCATTTATGATATTGTTGCAATGCAAAACTGTCATAACATTTACGATACCAGATAAATTTGCATATGAGGCGTGTTTTATTCTCGCAGTCATGTTAATCTCGATTGCAGAAAGAACTCGCTCGATCAATCAATGCAGCAGATTCAAGGCAATCTTATATTCCTCATGGTAAAGACGATACTCGGAGACACATCGATGATCGAACACAGAATTTTATTTTATTTTTTTCTCCGAAGCAGATTGACGTGCACATGCATCGAAACTGATAAAGAAATAAATCAAGTGGAGCTCGTTTCCGTCTTTAAATCGGAATTTTCGATTATTTTATATTTATTATCTTTAATGTTTTATTTATTTTTTTTTTTTATTCAAATTTGTCAATAAATTTAAATGGAATATCGGCAAGTAAAATTCATAATTTTAAAAACTTCACTACTTTATGTAAACGATATTTATAGAACAGTGGGCCATATTTTTCGCATATTTTCGGTGGCTCGAAGCTCGAAGCGCAATATCACGATCAATTACTATCAATACCGAGAAGAGTCTCATAATTCGCAGCTGCCCGCGGAGCGTATTATTTACGCGAAGCTCGAGGCACCTCGTGATTACGTTACCACGCAGGGAAACAAAAAAGTCGAAGGACAACCCTTCATTTACTCGACCCTTGTAAGTGGTTACCCAGCAATTCGTATGCATCAAAAGAAACTGCATTCGTTCACTCCATGGTTTATCATTAGAATACAACAGATGTTTGCGCGGTAATCCTTGCAAGCATTAAAACCATTTTTCTGTCGTAATAATCATAACTGATCGTATTCAGCAAAAATGTCAATTTTATGAGAGAAAGCTGTTTAATAAAGACTTGAATCATTTTCTTTTTGACTGCGTATTATATAAGCTGGTATAAATCGCAGCATGAAGTCAGTCGAAGCATATTTGGGACAGGCGGTCTAATTATTGCCGACATTATTAACCTCGATGAGAGTGGGGTTCGCATGGAAGATGAAGGTTGGGTGAATGGGTGTCGGAGGACGAAAAGGCGATAGATGGTTGCTCGGAGACGTCGGTAGAAGGAACGGTTCGGCGGCAAGGAGAAGGAAGCTGGAGGTTGCCGGCTTTGGCTATAGACGCCGCATTATGTCTTCGTTCGCCTTGCTTGCAACGCACCGTGTGACGTGACGTGAGTGTTCCAGACAACCTAATTACATCACAACATAGCACACCGTCATGCGCTACCGTCTCGTGCGCGCTGCCATGCTCGCCTTATAAACCACCTTTCCTCCAGGCTACCCTCGCTTTCTCTTCCATCCCTCGGCATCCAATCGTCTCACGCTCTACGACACCCTCTCTAACCGTCGTGTCTTCGGATGAAACAGTCGCTCATGAGTGTATAATACTCTGCGCGCTAGATAGACGACATTTCAAATTCCGGGATGTTCACAGTCATAGTCTACATTGTTTGCCTAAATATATTTGCTGTATCTATATTGAATGTCGAAGATATAATAGCAGATGTTGAGAGAACATAGTATTTTAAATAAAAAATTGTACAAATAAAAAAGAATAGTATATTCTTTTTTATTTGTACAATTTGTACAATCAATTTTAATCTCCTTTGTACAAATTATAATAATAATAAATTAAAATATCAAATACTTTCATGTAATTTAACCTTACAAAGCTGAGTCTATTGGATCGGCCATTACATTTAGATAACAAAGCAATAATTTAGCTCTCTCTGTAATTTTAAGATAAAAAATACATTATATTTAAATTTATTATTAATTTTTAATTCTTGAATTTATTATTGTAGCAATTTTCACTTTGATGCAAAAACTGTCGATTTTCTTTATGTTACATCTGAAAATTTGGAAATTATTCTCATTCAAATAAACTTAGAATTCATTTTCTTTTGCATATAAATTATGTTATGATTCCTAATTAATTAGTGCCTTTTAACTAACACATCTTATAGATTCAATATCAGTAACTATATTATAGATTTCAGCATCAGCTCTGCAGAATTAAATGTATATCATTTTGAGAAATTGTCTTTTAATTAACGATAAAAATGCATATCAGACGTGTCGCATTATATATAGAATCAATTGGATTGGTTTCTCTTATTTACACGAATAGATGTTACATATATGTTCCTAGTAACGAACATTGATTATACATAGCGAGCAGCCATGCAGAAAATAAACATACCTATATGAAGGGGCGTGAATGAATGCCATTCATAATACGAATACTGAAAGTGCATCGCGTTGCAGACTAAGCGCCATGCCCTTTCGTTGCACTTTCACTGATATCTAATTGTAAGTCAAGTCAAGGGCGCTCGTGATCACGACTCGTGATAGGTTTAAATCTCACTGGTAAGTTATCACTGACGCTATCTGACGCAGCCGTAAAACAGTCGGCGCCATGGGAACGGTTACTCCGCTCTCGAAATCATTTTAATATAAATACGATGCACAGAAAAGCTGCGGCGCACAGTAATTGCGGCACGCTAATTAACAGTCCGAACGTCCAACAGATTACGAGAAAGATGTAGCACTGTCATCTTCTTTTATATTCCTGCTTAGGCTTATCATTTGTGTCTTGTTATATGTAATAAATTAATGTCTATTCGCAACTGATAATCTTATATTGCACGATTCTCAAACTAACCTATCGAACGATCCGGTGCAATCAAGAATTTATAATCATGAATTTATAAATAAAACACGCATAACCTCGCAAACCCGCATAATAACCAGTCACAGAATACAATTGACGAGATTATATTACGTTTTGAAATGATCAGTGTCAACTGCCAACTAAAATAATCTAGTTAATGAATTAATCACATACACATACGACAGAATACTATAAATATAATGTTATACATTAAATTTTGTAATATTTCACAGCTTATATATGTATATGAATATGAATATTTATATTATATATGTATATGAATACGCTTGCGTATTATACGTATATTGATTAGATGTGTTATTATAAATGCACACCGATTACGCGGTGACGAGAAATTATCCGTCTCTCTGAAGCCAGTGTGATATCGAGACTCAACGATTGAGAAGTAACTGGCTGAAATAAGTATCCATCACTCTCAGCACGTATCCGATTACCTGTATCTAAGTAAAATTATGGACGTAAATCGTTGCCTATTAATACACTTCATTGATCTACGAACTTATCGTTAATTCTTATATCGGAGTTTTCGCACAACGCCTCAAAATTCAAAACATTCTTGTCGTATCTTTATGTCGCCACAATCAATGCGTATGACAGGTGGACAAAGCACATTAGTAATTGCCGTTTATGATTATAGCTTAGTTATAGCATATCATATTACATTACTTTGCGATTTACAATAATTTACATTGATTTTTACTTTTGCTCTCAAAAAATGATGGCAGTAATTTATTGCCATGTCGTTCACTCGTTGTACTTCTTGGAGAAATAAAAATCGGAATCGGTAAGTCGAATGTAAGAAAAGAATGATAAAAGCATAAACGAAAATCTAGAAAGCGTGAACGTTTCGTTGCCTCAATTTCCACCTCCTAGAAGTTTTGTTTATGCTTCTGTTACTCTCTCCTTACATTCGATTTTCCAATTGTTCCAATCTTTATTTTTGCTCGGAATTTATGTCGTTCTGCAATTGACAATTGCATTTATATACAAGATTTTCGAAGATAGAAAAGCAAAGCAGAAAGTAATGAGTGATTATTAACAATAAGTGAGAGCTTGAGCATTGTTCGCCTTTTTGCAATGACGATACTTGTTAGCTGACAAATGTTGACATCTTATAGAATATGAAGCTGGATGAAAGATACATTATAACGGCAGTTTTCACTTGTAAAGAGGTTGCGTTTATCTTTTGAATTGTGATTTAAATGACTGCCAATAAAAACGACATAACATGTGATATTTTCTCAATCTGCATGTACAAAACATATATTCTGCAGAATGTTATATCGTCGCGTCGGCGTCATTTGAAAAGTCTATGAAAGTGACTATTGTAAACATGCTCACCTTTGATATCTCGCTAATTCGATAATAGTGTTAAAAATCAAATAATCAATCGTGTACTGCGAAAATACGATCGTTTTCTGCACAAATCTATCTTTACACACGAGCAATAAAATTTGACGTAATTGCGAATAAATATATGACCGATATTAAAGTCATGAATAAAGCAATTGATCAAATTTTCGTTATTATATTTAAGTGCATTTCGTGTGTGCACGATCTCCTTAAATTATTCACGTTGCGTGCAACTAAATGAACCTCATATTTCATGAATAATATTTACGTACGTGCGCGCGTTTTAGCTATAGAAACAGATCTCTGTAGAAATGCACGTTGCAACGAGAGAGCATTTTTTCGTAATTATCCCAATATTAATCTCAGTAAAAGAGCTAGCGTAGACACACTGGGATGAGAGCGCTCTTTCAACAAACTATCAAGACAACCTGTTCCCCCCACATGTTTGGCCAAGTAAAGCAAGGCGTTACCTTAATAAAGAAGTTTACTGCGCGAAATATGTCGTTTCGAGATAAAAACTATGTGATCACGACGTGGTTCAGGCAATCAATGTGTTCGAAATAACTTATAGGAATCATGAGCATTAGCATGCGATGATCGTAAGAGACAGATCCACGGAGTGGCACCATGACAACATATTACAAAAATCGTTCCTGCTAAATGGACCTTAATGAAGTACATCCAAAGCGGGAATTATATCCCACGGCAATCGCCAGAAAAGTATGTACGTGGCACCAAGTCACATTTTCGCATACAAACACGTGCACAAGATAATTACTTTATCCCCGTTCCTCTATCCTCGTCAGGTATTTTTCACGCGGAAAATCGTCGAAATGGAATGGCCGCGACGTGTTCTCTCGGTGTCTCTCCTAACATGGTAAACCTCAGCCGCGGGTGATCGATGTTCCTTGGACCGCCGCCATATCTCACCGTATGTCACATTCCGCGAAATCCGTCGAACGGTGTGCGCAGAATATAATATGTAACCCCGCGATCGGATTGGCCGGGAGTGTTTCAGGGAGCAGCGGTAACGCGGCCGCAAGAAATTGCACGGCGTTGCCATTCCTGAATCAGGGCGCACGGTAGCCGCACGTCTCGACAGCTTGATTAATAGCCTTAATTAAGATATTTAATTGCTTTTATTTTTATTTCCTGTCACGTTGTATAATCGCAACGTCGCGACAGCACCGACGAGGAGGGGAGAGGAGACTCGGCAAAGGGGGCGGTGACGACGAGGACATCGGCTCTTCTCTGCTCGCAAAGGCGGGAGGAAACGGCGTGCTCTCGAGAAACACATCATAAGCCTTGCGTATTACGACCGTATGTTCGCGTTATGATCGTCGCTGCTACAATTAGCTAAGGGAGGCGGGAGAAACTACATTACTTTATTTATCTATATAACAGCGAACGCGCGCAGTGAATTTTGCACACTTGCTACACCTTAATCTCTCTCGGTTAAGTAAGAATGTTTCTATTTTATTATATGTCATCAATTATATTTTTATATAGAAATAGTATTTCAGTATTTCAGTTAATATTACCGTACATAATATTTACTTTATTAATTTATTGCTACGTTTGTCACGCAACTGATAAATCTCGGGATAAATCTGTAGGGTGTAGATAATAGGTACTCGATAACATGATCCTTGATCCGTCTTCTGATGGTAACTTGGAACAATACGGGTAATCACGTATGAGAGAAGGAATCAGTGATTGTTTCATTTTTCATGTGTGCGAAGAGAGGGTAGGCTTGTCCAAACCTGGAGAGAGAAACGAGACGCTAACTGTAACTCCCAGACGTGTGCACAGACACCAGTGTCTTTATCTATCCCTCTCATTTATCTCGGGCGGTCACCTTCGTGTTTTGCCCGCACACGTACGACGATACGCGAGGATGAAACGGACGAATGGATGTATATAGGTGGATGGAGATGGACGGACGGACGGATGGATAGACGAACGTGCCAACTCTCGTGGCTCACCGACTGCTTTAGGGGTAGCTTCGTAGGAGTTGTGGGTGGGCGACGTGAGGCGCGCGAGTCAGACATACGTGTGTGTTTCTGGGGTGCAGAGGAAACGTGTGTGGGAGTGAGATGTGGTGGTTGGAGCAGCTCTCAGAATGGAACAATCAGCCGAGAATCAAGCGACCACTTGTTCTATATGCAGGGACGACGGACGCCGGTCGCTTCTCGAAGTACTCTGCTCGGCGCCAGTCTGAACAATGGAGACCGTGACAATTATTGCAATTACCGCCGAAACTCCCGGAGAGCGCGAGAGCGGCAAGGATACACCCAGCGTTAAGCCGTACCATTTCGATGCAAATCTAAGCTGGTCGTTACTCGCGCGCCGAGTAGCGCCTCTTGCGTGACCGATCCTATTTGCGAGCAAATTTTCATACAACAATAAATAAATATACAGCCGCAAGAAAAATTGTAATTGCTTTACACAGTTAGTAGAAATCTTTTTACAATTTTTTTTCAAATGACAAACTTAATTACCAATAAACCAGTTTAACAACTTTGAAAATGGATGTACTGCGTTAAATTTGGATCACGATATCAAAAAAATGTAATTTATTAATAGA
>NW_017259267.1:1004643-1063639 GCF_001594045.1 Atta colombica | reverse complement strand
TATACTTTGATTTAATTGTGCACATTGGACAGATAGTTTTAATTTATTGTATCAATAGAGATAATGTTATATGACTAATCTCTGATATTAACTACTAGAAATTATTACATTACTGCTAATTTTTTTATATTGCAGCCATGTCTCAATTTTTAAGATTATATTGCATTAACTATATTTCCTATGTTGATTTTAATTAGCCACATTTATCAGTATTTCGTCTAACCAATTGCTAATCACACTATATTTTAAAAAGTTGTTTCTTTTTATGATATAGATTATATCGATATATGTCATTATGTGATAATAGAACACATATAAACCAAATTTTTGTAATGCAATGATTATTCGAAAAACTAGAAAAAATTATTAATATAAATTTTCATTTTTCATGCCGCATATATTAATCACTGTTGATCAAAAATTGTAACTATGAAAATATCATTGATAACAACGACTATGCCAAAATTATAAAAGAAAAAGTACTAGAGAAAAGTTACATCTCTACAGAGACAAAGGAAAAAATTTCTAAAGAACACGACAGTACGTGTAGCATGTCGTCGTACGTGTGATCGCGACTAATGATAGTTAGGGAAAGCCTGAAAAAAAAAAGGAATGAAGAGACCGACAAAAAAGAAAGAGAACGGAATGAGAGATCAGTAGGCAACGTATACAAACTCTGTGTACAAACGACAATGCTACCGGTGGTGCTGATAAAGTGTCGCGTCGTTGGGAGAGGAGGACGATCTCGCCCTCACATCTTCGCACGAAGGGCGCCAGCCACCCTCCACGACGGTTATTGTTGCGGTTAGCGGCAACCCTCCGATGACGAAGTTAATTGGGCAACGATTGTGCACCGGATACGCTGTTTTCCTTTCTCCCCGCGAGACACGTTTATCCACGAACGAAAGTCTCATTACGAGAACAAAGATCATGCCCTTTTTTCTTCAAAATTTCAAATGCCGAGAGTTTCCATAGTTAATACTAGAATCTAAATCGTCTACAGATTCTTGCATAATTCAGTAACGTTTTTAAATTAATTCAGATTTTTTTCATATATATTTATGATTAAAAATATGTATTATATATACTATCATATTAATATAAATTGTATTATTAATATATTAATAATTAACAAATAAAGTTACTTATAACATATACAATAAGTATGTTTCAATTTATATTTTTCTAACAATTAATACTTATTATTTTTTAAATAAAGCTCTGCAATACACAAAAGTAGAAGTAACATATCTAATAAAGCAACTCTCTGCTGATTTCTTAGTGTTGTATCTCAGATGTATAGTGACTATCACGAATGTTCATATCTGAGCGATCAATACTAAACTCTCCCTGCCATTGATTTGTACGTAATTGCATTTACTTGGGCGTTTTCACACAGAAACCCAGTGACATTGACGTTAGCCCCCTGGCTGCTCGACCAATCCCCTATAATCCACTAACACTAACCCTTCTCAGCAAGAATGAAAACTGACCTTCCTTGTGCATATTATTGATGTATTGCTAAATCCAACGATAAATCAAGTCGCTTGGTAATATAAGATAAAATATGTACTGACAAATTTATTAATTAATGGAAATTAATTCGCATAATACATAAATAAATACTGCCACGTTTCGTATTGTACGTCTGAATTATGGGAATATATAACTTTCACTTTAATGTCCTATTCTTCGCTAAGTAGTTAATATTGTTAGATTTATTGAACTTATTAAGAGAAACTTTCTCAATTTATTATATTTAGAGTTTATACAAGATATTTAATCCTTTTGTGAAAGTTGATGTGTTTTGTTGTGAAAAAATTTTATCTCATAAAAATTCTAATTAAAAATGGACAGAAGATTCTGATCATATCATCTCTAATCTCAGCTAGAATTATATAATAATAGATTCAATCAAAAAATTGTCTATTTTCAATCCAGAATTCCAATATTAATTAGACTACTTTTTTTTCAGTGTAGTCAGTCAATTAATTTCGTCGTTCACAATTTATAATTTTATCTTCATTAGATAATATACATATATAATCAATACGTAATTGTACACATAACATAGATAAATATTTAATACAATACGTATATATAAAAAAGTAGATGATATTAAAATATTTAAAATATTAAATTTTCTGAATGACTGTTAAATATATATGTTGATCGTAGCTACCAATTCTAATCATGTTTGCCGTACAATTTCGTCATCGTACAGAAAGCAATTTCCACGAGGAAACGAGTGGCTTAATTTTATCGGAAAAATAATAATATAAAACAAGCCATCGAACGACGCTGCTGTAAGAAGCTATCCCATCTCGCTCTTCTCAGCCATAATGAGATTTTATACTTGCTTATAATGAAATAAATATTCTTTTATTTCTCGTTATATTGGCCAATCGTATCTTTCATTCCGTCTCGTCGAACGCATTGCCATGAAAGGACGTAGCGTTTAAACGACAAAGCCGCACTTCCGGCGTTCAGACAGGCACAACGATGCACCCATCGTGTTTTGGCGAGGCGAATTACAACGATAGGAAGGGTGCATAACGACTAAACGGACAATCGTCGACGCATCCGGATGGATCGCGAGTATGATGCGCCGGGATATGTGGAAAGACAGAGAGGCGACGAGCCATCCAGAGGAGGAGAGAAAGGCAAACGTGTCCCTCTCAGCAGGCAGCAGCTCGTTACTCGCGACCCGCGGCTCACTGTCTCGTGGAATCGCGTCTGCGGCTACCAGACACGATTGTACACGAATGCATACGCTGGAATCGTAGACTCTTATATTATCGCGTATCAAATATCCACTATCTTTCTCTTTTTCTTTCTTTCTGTCTCTCTCCTTCTCTCTTGGCGAATCAGCCGAGAATAGCGTCGGCCCATCAATGTGCTACATCGCTGATTACAGCATTATATCGTGTGAACGGTTGTTTCTGATATCTATACATTTCCCACAGTTCCTTTTAAGGATGAAACTTGCCGTTTTAAGCAACAATAAGATCAATTTTTTATTAGAATTATTTAAAATTGTTCGCAGATGGTAAATTCCTAGACTTGCTAATACAGATATTAATACTTCAATTAATACTTCAATTAAGTTTATCTCGTCGGTCGATATCTCTAATAATCTTGCAATTAAAATTATGGATTATGAATGTTTGTTTCGATGCCACTAACCGTTTTCATATTCATCGATATATCAAAAGAGATACTTTATTTTTCTTGTAATATCTTCTACCATATACCTAATCATCAGATGTCAATTTATGCCACGCGGTGCTCCCGTAACGATCTCGAGCCGCGGGGATAAAACGAAATATCGAAGCATCTCCCGTGTTGATGGCGAAAGAAACCCTGTAGCGCAACGCCTAACGTATCAGCCTGGAACACGCGTCCCGTGCATGGAATCGTATACGAGCGTGCGCATAAAATCCACGGTGGTAATACTACAGTGGCACGCAAGCGTACGGGCGCCGTCCAACGATTCCACATTGTTCTCCAGGAGGGGGGGGAGGCTCGCCGCCACTAATTGCACATTGTATACTATTGTTGCTCTCAGCCGGTTAACTCCTATCGATCTGCTATCTTCATATAAAGTAACGCAAAACAACGTAATTAATTGCCAGTCTCCCGAGCATTGTTAGACGATAAATAACGCGATGGGGCCTACGTCCAATTAAAATATTCAGTAAGACAAACAACAATGGGACGACCCTCCTCCACGACTTTGCCGTGCGTGGTTCTCGACCACTTCTTCCTATCCGGTCGCAGTCGGCCGGTCGGACGATCTTACCGTCTTTTCTTCTCTTCCTTGGAAGATTCTCGCATGTGTTCTCCGGCGGTTAACCTGCGCGCAGGTGGAAGAGATACGAGCCTGTACCTGCGACTTGCACAAAAACGAAATGTGATATTCTCCGTGCGGTGTAATCACTGCTATTCCCGGATTGTCGGTAGAATAAGGATCTCCCTTCCATTTGAGCGTACAATACATAGCGCACAATACCGTTTGACATGCTACGAGAATCGACAATTCGTATAGAATACAAGATGAGATATGATCTTTTACCCGACTTTGTATGTGTCATAAAAACTAATTGATTTTATTTAATTACTTCGAACTTGGACTGATTTTAATTAATATAGTTTAATTATAAGGATCTCATTTTGTTGTATAAAAAAAAAATAAATATATAATCTCTCCTTAATAATTTCAAGAGAATTTTACTGTAGGCTCACATTCTAATTACGCATGATTATCATCGCGTTAACACTACAACCATTCATGATATTTCGCTCACTCTAAAAAAATATTCAATGTAGATTTAACATCATATGGTGTTTACTTACATAATTCTCACTGTGTTGGTGTTAACACCAACATGATGTGAATTTAATATCATGGATTTTAAATCCACACCATAATGTTGTGGATTGTGTTAATATAAATACCAGGTTATAAATCCACACTATGTTGGTGTTCACATTAATAAAATTATATGAACATCGCATAAATCCGAGATTTTTTGAATATTAAAACTGTTAAAAGTGCCAATTTAGTAATTTCCTATCCTGCATTTTTGGTTAATGAAAAATTATTTCAGTATTATTCGTATACTATTAAAATTATTTTAGTTATTCGTACTATTAGAATTATATGCTCACAGACATATATCAATATTATATTTTAAATTCTGTACTATACTTCTGTACTATAATTTAATACAAAAAAGAAAAGAAAAAAGTTTAAAATAATTAGCGGGGCATCGGCGATTCTAATGATAAATGTTACTTGGTTTCTTTCTGAGTATATTACAAAATGCATTAATGATATATTGTATTATAGAAAAACAAATTTTAAAAGAAATTTTTAGATAGAGAAATCAGAAAATTCTTTCTACCCAGTATCATATCTATAAATCATATGTGGTGAAATGCAAGCATGTCAATATATTCATGATATTCCTGTTACAAGAAATTCTCTTTTCTGTCCGTCTCCAACTATGCAATTACGTAATTATATAAACACGCTTAACTTTTATCTCGCTACATTTACAAGAAACTACCGTTAATCTTAACCTCACTCGTCGCAGTGCATATGATTAGAGAAATTGAAGAAGGAAATCTTAAATGATGTTAGTGTCGGTGCGATCCGCATTTAGCAATAATTAATTTTCTCGCTTGCCTGGTAGGACAAAATGCAAAAGACTCGAGTAGCGAGTAGACTTTTCCACACATATTCTCGCGTTCATTGCGCGATGTTTAAACGTCTTGATTACAGGTTATCCATCGGTGTCTGCTTTCTAACACAACGTATCTATAGCCTTTTTTTTCAATTTAGCCCCGAGTGAAACTCGAATCATAGTCCGATAAGCACGCGGCGATACGCACCGCTCGTCGCGGTTGCGTAAGGCATCTACTCTTGTTCTGACGCCCGATATGTCGGCGAGACATATTTTTCCGAATACCAAATCTCTTTCGTGTCTTTTAACTAAACTGCCGTGACGAGATTGAGATTAGTCTCATTCACTTTTGCCATCGCCTCAGGTAATATTACGCTTTATTCTTTTCCGACAATAATATTCAATAGTAGTCGTTTGGATTACATATATCCTGTACGAAAGAAAAACAGTTTCGATAAGTTAATCATAAAACTCAGATTTGCGCTCCGACATAAAGGTGGTATACTTTGGTATACTTCAATCTTCGCGGCATAGCACTGCTCTCATGGCTCGGCAGCTTCCGAGGAGCACTGGTCTCAAGCGCGATACGCATGCCGGCAACTTATATCAGCAAGAAATTGCCTTCAGGAAACAAGGCATTCTGCATTCTCGCACGCTCTAACGATGTGGGCATCTTTCGAGACGAGAGATCGGGCACCTTCACCGTGATTCGTCCATCTCATCCAGATTCACGAAGTAACCGCGCGCTGGCGAATGCGCGTATGCACGTACGTCTATTATCACACATTAGTAGAAGCTGAAATGTTGGCGGTCAGCTGCGAATAATGTAAAATACACTCGCTCTCAGAAACATTGTATCGCGCACGAATAAGACTGCGTCGCGCACTTCTTTCTCTCCTTCGAATACAGATGAGAGAGCAGTGTGTACCGCAAATTCTATCTCTACTACATAAAATATAAATCTCTTTTTTACTTTTCACTATAGTAATGAATTTAATAAATATAAAGCCATATACGGAAAGAACGATTTTGCTAAAATATCTAAAAATTTAAGTAGATATAAATCTAAAAATAATTTTGCTGAACCATCAAAACAATTATATAGAAAACTCAAGTACAACGAGCAAAATTTTAATACTTTAATGTCAGTTTGAGCGTTCCAGTTTGAGCGTTCCATGTAATTATTTTAATGGTCCAGAAGTTATTTTTTAGATCTATATCTAACTAAATTTTTAGATACTTCAACAAAATTATTTTTTTCATAAATACAAGAGAAGCCATTAAGCAAAGAAGATCTTTTAAATCTTGATTATTATATATAAATGCAAAAGATAATTTTATCGATAACATTTTTAGAATTAAACTATATAAAAGATTAACACATGTAATATGTTTCAAATTAAAAAATATAAAGAAAAAATAAAATATATATATGTATATTTTATGTGTTTATTAAAAAATGCGTTACTGGTTCACTTTACTGTCCTTTATCAACTATATAAATCTCACCCGCAGTTTCATTCTTCCTCTCCGTCTGTTCATGCCATCTCTTCTTTTCTTCGTCTTTTCTTTTCGCTTTCTTCGTTCTTTCTTCCACCAATCTGCTTTCCGCTTCTCCATCTTATCTGTACGTTTCACTCTCTTTGTCGAGCGTCTTTCCTCTTTCACTGACCGGCTGAGCGCGTTATTTATTACTCCGCAGAAACGACCGCACAAAACTTAAAGCCCGTACGCGTGTACATTTTCTGTGTGCGGCTTTTTATACCGTACATTACAATGCACGCGCATGCAAGCATTATACTGTCCGTGTGATTCATTACCAGCTGATCCTCCGGGCTCTTGAGAAAATACGGAAACTATAATTGCGCGAGACTTATGATGCACATGGCGCCTCATACGCGAGACCATTTCATGAATAACGTGCGCGCGACGTTCGAGAACGCAAGGTATTATGATCGCTGCGAGATTGTATCGCTCGACCTCTTCATTTGGCTATTCTGCCGTAGCCTTCGAACGTTCTCGTTGAACGCTACACGATTTGTAATCGTTATGTCATACAAGCCTCTATGGAAAATTGCATTTCAAATACGCAAAATAGAAGTTGATAAATGTACGCGTATAATTACATTATGTATTTATGAACATTTAAAAATATTGTAAAAACTCGAAAGGAAATAATTATGTGTCTCTAGAAATTTGAGAAAAAAATAGTATTTTATATTTTAAAAAATTTTTCTTTATAAAAAAAGATTTTTGTGGCCGAATGTATTACTCATCATAGAAATCACGTTATGAAGTCGAGTTATAAAAAAATATCGAATATCTAATGCTTAGATATATTTAAAAGCCACTCCTTGAACTCTTAAGTCTTTACGCTGTTAACAGAATTAAATCAGCTTCCTCTTGTAGAAAGATTCAATATCTAGCTTCTAATACACATAAGCAATTCTTGGAATTTTTTCTGACATAAGAGCTTTGTGTCTACCACTGATCCGACAGAGATTGGCGGCTTTATCGGTCTGTAAAAAAAATGGATCGTTCCCGTACGTCAATTTTAATCTCGATCACGCCTATTACGCGTGAATTATGATGGAACAAAGATGACCTATTTTCTAGTAATGATACGACGCAACCAAAAAATGGTTAGATGAAAATTATTTTAATATATTATTATTTAAAATTATTTTGGTATGTTGTATACGTTTCTCACAATTTTATTGAAATAATTACACTGAGAGAAAAATAGTCTGGATTGGATTAAATAGTAATTCTGATGATGAAATAGACGAATCAGAATTTTCTGATTAAATCTACTAGAATTCTAGCCAGAGATAACTAAAATTCTGATTGATATAATTATTTTGAAATAAGAATTTTTAGTAGAGTTTACCAGTAATATATTACATCAACTAAAATTTTAATAAATTTAACCAGAAAATTCTAATTTGTTCATTTCAACCAGAAATTTTTTTTCAGTATACAAATATATGCACATAGTTTTATAAATTTCATTGTTTTATTTCATTGTTTTATTAAATGAATTATTTAAATTTAAATCTTTAAAAAAAAAATAAAAAAGCTGCCAAGTGTGCGTGATCCTCAGAGAAACCGTTATACAAATTATTATATGTGTGCGCTTGTATGTGTGCTCCTCAAAGAAAAAAATGACTTCCTATTCCAAATCTATTTTTCCCGAACTATCAAAAAATAATAATTTTTTTCAAAAAGTGTGTGAAATTATTGCCAATCATAAACAGAAAATATATTTAGTTGAAGCTAATGTATAATTATTTTTAAACGGAAATGGAAATGAAAACGGATACAGAAACGGAACCGCAAATGGAAAACGGAAACGGAAATGAAAAAGTCAAACTAAAGTCGACTACAAGATATATTTTCGTATTGCCGAAAATACAATATCAAAAAGATATCTTTCCATTATTTTGGTATATTTTATCATTCATTTGCGAGCAGTACACGGGGTCGCCACCAGACGGTCGATTCAGTTTCTCGTGTTTGAATCAAATCATACAGGATAGAATAAAAGTGCAACATTATGAGAAATTTTATTCATGTTTTAATGAACATTAATAAAATCATTTTTTGTAATCGAGTACGCAAAGGAGACTACTATGAAAGATAATGGCTCTTGCGTATAGGACACGGCAAACATTGCAGGACCCAGAAATAGAATGTATATTATCAGTCATGCAATTTCATTTCGTTTTGTGTAAAAATTAATTTAGGAAAATTCGATATTATTAAACGTTATATGTGCCGAAATATGAAAACTAAAAAAAGTCTTAAAGACGACTAAAAGATATCCAAAGAAGTTTTCGCATTGCGCCTCCACTTGGCGCGAAACACTACCGTATTTTTTAATTTTATTTCTTTAATTGTAACATGAAAAATGAAAAAACAACTTTTCATCATCTCTGAATGAATTGTTGATGTCTACGGACACTATATTTGGAACTTATGGCAATCATTATTAATATATAAGGAATGTGTAAGGAATAGGATGTGTTGGAATAGAATTAATAATAGAATCGATTACATATGATAGTAATAAAGGTCGACGTGATATAATAGTTTTATAATAGATTTCCCATTCTTCTCTATCCGTCTAGCTTTCCCTCTTTTTCCTTTTTCCTATTTTCCATAATTTAATTCTTCTCTCCAGACTCTTTCTTTAAAATATCGAAAATTGTAGCAATTTAATAGTGTTAACAATAAATGGCGATCCAATATCCATCGATCGATTCCAACCAGTCAAATACGCCCACGGTGATTAGATCGTTATTACAATAATTTCACTGGTATCCTTTCATTCCATGTTTTGCATGAACAGATAGCATACATTCACAATTTATTTACGAGCTCGAATTCCCGCTTATTGAGTGCGGATATGATAGATCGTTTCTCCATTTTCCCTTCTCTGTCTGTCTCATCAAATGATTTCTGTTGTTTGTTTCTTTTACGCATTGCGTGTATCTATGACCTTTGCTTCCTTTTTTCTTGAAGTTGTCACACGTACAAAAATTTTTAGTCACAGTTGACCAATCACAATCGAGCGTTCTAAAACGTAAGATCGCAATTTTAATTGTAATTAGTTGATTTGTTTACGGTCTTACGGTTCTTCATCATGCGATGGCCTTTACTTTCTTCTTCATCCGACCACTCCTCGCCTCTTTCTTTCTCTCCCTATCACGCTTTTCCTCCATGGAATCATCAACATTGCAGTCAGGTGCCGCTACTTACACAACCTGGTGAATTCCATCTCCGAGATCCCGTGCACAGAGAAGAACCGAACCGAACCGAGCACGCACTCGGACGACGATAGAGGATACAGCAGGAGCGGTTTCTATTTTCTGCCGTTCTGGTGTTCGTGAGCGCGACCGTTCGAGTAGCCGATTTCATCGAGGCGGACGCTGCCGCTGCTGCTGCCGCGTGTATGTCGATTTATAGCATCGCGGTCCATTAGAGATAATTGTTGTTGGTCGATATCCGATGTGTGTACCGAACGCGATACAAAGTCGTTTTTCCCTCTTACACGGTGTGTATCCGCGCGCGCGGTTCGGACACGCGGCCGCCATCCGGTACGGTTGTTTTATTACGTGCGAAATTTTTCTACAGGCTATCCGTGCGCGCGCGACCATAG
This sequence comes from Atta colombica, assembly GCF_001594045.1. Classification (NCBI taxonomy): domain Eukaryota; kingdom Metazoa; phylum Arthropoda; class Insecta; order Hymenoptera; family Formicidae; genus Atta; species Atta colombica. The sequence continues at coordinate 1,053,289 of NW_017259267.1, read as the reverse complement.
ACGTACACTATCCACACATGTATAAATGTATATTGAACATACCATTATTGGCGTCCGCTTGAACGAACTAGTTTTATAGTGGTCGTTGTAAACGCCGACCGCCAGAGGAACCCGGTTAATTGGAATGTTGCTCCTTCGATTAAACTATTAAAATAAAATCTCGATGTGTCGGCTTGGAAAACTTCTTTTTCTTCCCTTTTCTTTTTTCGTCGTGGCATTCGTACGGAATCGTAATTTACACTTTTTGATAAAGAAAGCGAAGAAGAGAGAGAGAGAGAGAGAGAGAGAGAGAGAGAGAGAGAAATAGATAGATAAATATCGCTACTTATTAAGCACTTTAGATTGACATCTCTCTCTCTCTCTCTCTCTCTCTCTCTCTCTCTCTCTTCTCTCACTGATATTATATGCATAATTTACAACTTGAATTATTACATTTAGGAATAATCAAATAAAATAACAATTAAAAATAAAGATACAAGAGAACAAATAAATAAAAGGAAAAAATAAATAAGAAGATACAGAAGAAACTGAACAATAAATTAAAGAATTAAAGAAAAATAAATGCTACATGCACAATTGATTGAAAAAACTTGATACGCAGGTATATAAAAGTGTGTTAGTGTGTGTAACTGTGAATGAGAGTGTGTGAAAGAAAGAAATAATGAGAGAAAAAAAGAAACACAAGTTTCTTAGAAAAATCTCTTATTTTTGAATCACGATGTCTAAGGATACAAGAAATATCTACTAGGTTTATAAAGAAGACACAAAAAAATTGATGACATTTTTAGTCTTACGAATCATAAATATCGCATAAATTTGTGATATTTATTTAAAACTACATATTACATATGTAAAATTTAATTATTGTATATCGCATTTAGATTAAATATACAATAATTAAACTTGTAATATTGAATATTAGCAATTTTAATCTAATATTAAAAATATTTAGTACAACATATTTAAAATGCAGGAAATTTGAGAAATTCATAGTTGTTTCCAATTATTATCTCTTGAAATTATCTCTTGAAAAAAGATCAGTTTCGATTCATAGAATTTATCATTAAAATATTGAAATTATCGTTTCCAGGATACTTTGTATCATTTAAGTTTTTTGAACTTGTTTGTATAGCCGAGACTGTTCCACGATATAAACGGGAAAATGCAAATCGCCGTATCTCGATCGATTTCCTTCTTACTGTTATGTTTTTTTTTATAAGCTAGTAGCTTTTCGCTTGCGCGAGCATAGCTACCGAGGTAGCGCCCGACCAGATCAGTAATCTCTCTTGTGCCGGTTATGGTGCAGGTATTAATCTTACGCAATTCATCTCGTTGAGCTTGTCTGGCTTATTAATCCTAATAACGACAGTGCGATTCACTTTTCGAGATTCTGCGTATGGCGAACAAGCTGTTACCGTAGAAGGCGAATGAAAAATCGTACGCATTTCTCTCGATTTTGTTATTTTTGATAATACCGTAATGCGAGCAATTCGCATGATCAGTATCTCTCCGTAAACTTGCAAAAGCGTAACGAATTGGCGGCACGCATGTAGCGAGATAAACATTCTTCCTCTTTAGTTTGATATAAAAAACAAAAGGAGAGGAAATAGTTATAATTAAAAATATAAAGATGCAAAGATAAATAATAATTTTACATAGCAAGTACATACCATCTTACATCACGGGAATCAACAGAATCTTCTATTCCATTACGACGAGCTTTCATTAAAAGGCCGAACTAATAAACGTTAACGAAACAACGTATGAATTATGACTTCCTGCGATTCCCTTCTAAAATTTCGCGCGATCGTCAACTTCGGTAAGTGCACATAGATGAAAGAGAAATCACGCAATGCAAATAAATACAGGGCAGTGTACGGATATATTTTTACTTAAATATTTAATCTCACGGCACGTTTCTTACGCATTTATTTTCGTTATTTAATTCTCCGGTACTACGTAAAGTAGTACTGGAGAATTAAATAACGAAACTACTACGTAGTAGTCCCACGAATCATTGCTATAAGAGAAGGAATCTAGCAAACCAGCCCATTATCCCATTTTTAATTTAAATGACTTTTGAATTTGCATAATAATTAAATATTAATAAACGGTTCGTGTTTCTTAAGAAAAAAAAGATATTTTCGCAAGATATAAAATTTTAAATACAATTCCTACACACACATTATGTTAATGTCACTAAACTATACATTACTCTAAATAGTAATGTATAATTCAATTCGTGTAGCTCGACAATGAAAAGTTAATTGAAGGCATTTTTCGTTCTAGAAACACATATACATTTCGAAGATTGCATGTCTCTTTCTTAGCACAAAAAAATATATATTAAATAAGGATGCGAGAAAACGTCTGTATCGCAGTTTACACTTTCAGCAGAATAAAACGGCTTCCGCGCATCTGCCGGCCGTTTAAAGGCGACTGACAGTAATATTCGAGTGCCCATAGAGAAAGTGGCCGTTTCCTATTTTCCCTCGTCGCACTTCAAAAGACCAGGCGCGCGCGCGGCGTCCTCGAGCCGCACTCTATGTGGCCATGTGGTGATTTTAGTGTAACAATTCTCTTAAACTGGGTGGGTTTACGTTTGCGCGGCCCGCACAGGAGCGGTTGTAAAGGGGCGTCGATTGATTGATATTCGGACCGCGTCTGTCTTTAGCCGAAAAGATTTTAACGTTCCTCTATAGGAGCGCATCTTCTCTTAGCGCGGAAGAGAGGTATAGATTGCCAAGACGCCGAAATACTATGTGCCGTCTACTCGCGCGACGAGTGATGCACTCCACGCGCTTTCTTTGCCGCCACATAAACGTATGCGTGCGCCGTGATACGCATTACGCATCGTTCACCATCCGCCACGGCACAAAGAAAGAGAAGCGTACGTTGATGCCGTCACAAATTCTTTTGTAGACCCATTCACGAAGGAAAGTTCTGAAACGGACCTCTTTCTAATCAGGTCAGCCTGTTCTTAAGATAATATCCTCTCGACTAGTTAATGGGAGACGACAGCACTGAAGTTTCTAAATTACTGTCAACGTAACGGACAAGCGTTTCCCTTCCTTTTGTGTGCGATTGTAATCTTATTCTATCTTACACACTAAGCACTTGGAGCGAAGGACCATGTCGAATGAAGAGAAGCTGTTCCCGATGAGCGCAGTGCAGAGTTGCGCGAGGATTCGCATAACAGTAGCATTGCATCACCACCAGTCTTGCTACGACCATATATGTTTCTTTGCTCCTAGTAGCTTCCTACATCTCGTGATAACGTTCTTTATAAGGCTTGGATCTTCTACAAACGTGATCACACGTTCGACCAGGTGAAAGAACGCAAAGTCATTAAACTTATTACAAATGTAACTAGAAATATTCTTAAATGATAAACATCTATCGCCATCTAATTTATTAATACAAAATTAATGGTACGTAATGAATGTATAATATGTAATATGCTATGATATGTCAATATTATGTAATAAGCTATAATATACAGGGTGCTCTAAAATTCGCAACTTAAAATATTATAGTAAGAAAATTTCCGAAAAATTAAATAAAAAAGAATTATTGTAAATTTTTATTTTAAACAATAGTTTCTAAGATAATAAGGGTTTAAATATGGCCAGTTATAGGCTACGTTTAGATGGCCACTTATCCATAAATCGTACATGCGGTAGATTTGGTGAATGCTAATGAGTGAACACTTCAACGAGCTCAAAAATATTCACAGGTGATCATCTAAACGTAGTCTGCAATTGGCCATATTAAAATTATATTTTAGAATATTCCTATTATTTTAGAATTCCTTAAAATAAAAATTTACAAATAACATTTTTAGAAATTTTAAATTTTCAGAAACTGACTATGTTTTGAATCGTGAATTTTGGGATACCTTATATAGTTTTGATTATAACAAAAGCATATTATAAAATTTTCAGTATTGACTTGATTGACAGGGTATTGACTTGACAGAAGTAACTGATATACGATATGTCAGGTCCTATAATAATATTTGCATGTTAAATCGATATAGCCGAATTCATTGTTGCCTCTTTTCCGCGAATTCTTTCATTTTGCTCATTTTGTGTTGCGAAAATAACAATCAGTACAAGATGTTTTAACGACTAAAAAGTTAGATTATCGTGATTAAATCTATATATTTGTGTACTAAAAGTATATATGTATACTTTTTGTACAAATATAAAACAATAACAGTTAAATAGCGCGCATCTATAGATACTATAGATATATTTTATTGTACTAGACAACATAGACGATATTTGTCTAGTACATAAAATAACGCATAGTAATTAGCCAGAGGAGAAACAAGGGGACATACACACGCCGCTTTTCATCTACATAGCTTTTCGCAGTAAAGTTATTTCAATGTCGGAAAGGAGTCGTAAGAGAGCGCGAAGGATATCTGGCAGGCACATTTCCACGGTCGGCAGTAAAGCCGGCTAACAGTGGCGCACGAAAGTAAATGTTATAACAAACATAGTGAGCAGAGCTCACGACGCCCCGCTATTTAACATTATTTAGTTTGCTTTGTGGACGTTTAAACAGTGCCTGCCTACTTTTTGTATGGATATTTGATGTACCTCGCCCAGCTTCAAGCTGCTATGTGCGTATATACACGTATATACACGAGGATGCCGTGTTTGTTTTCTAGGTGGCGGTGGATGAAGTAAGGATAGTCAAATCGTTCAGTGATACATATGCACACGCACCTAATAATATGAACTGCAGACTTGCAATACTGTATTTTGATAAGAATATCAAGAAATCGTAAAATATTTTCCTCCAATAGTAGATAAAATTCAAAAACAACGCGAATAAGCATAGATAGTAATTTGTACGGATGATAATTTATACTTAATGGCTCGGATACAATATAGACTTGGACAGATACATGCTGTACTAAAGAAGATGTAAGACAGATATTACGAATTCAATGCGCTGCAATAACGTTAGAACGAATACAAAATCGTGAGATCGCATTCGTCGTTCTTGGGAAAATAGCGATTCTTTCGTTTTCGGCCGATATAGCACTGTATTTTTCTCCCAAAGTAAGGAACGTCCGGCGCGCAGAGATTTACACGCGTATTAAATTACACGTGACTTTGTGACACGCAAAGGAGCCTTTTCTTGGGCGGAGTAGTACAGGACAAGGCGCGTATCGTGTAAGAAACCCGCGACTGTTCGTCGGGGCATAGAAATCAAGATAGAAAGCTCGTATACCTGCAGACGGTGGAGACAAATGGTTGTGACGTACGGCGTGAATTCTCTCCCGCGCGGGACTCCCGCTTAAATCACACCCGGAATATTTACGGTACGGCGTATCACGTTTCAATATATCTTATTGTGGCCGCGGCCCCGCCGCGTCCGTAATGAAAACGTGTTTATGTAACGCCCGGTATGTCATATTCCAATGTATCAAGCGCAGGAAGGCGCGGAACCGAATTAACGGCGGAGCATTAGATTTATTGTCGAGTGCGCACCGAGCTTTGTTAGTTAATGAGAGAGCCTATATCGTTCCATTGTGGCATCACGCGGCCGATACAAATGGTCCTACTTGGGTGACATTGGTATTCTCGTGAGAACAGAACGATTCCATCGTTACAATCTCAATATCATAAATCTATGATTACTATGCGTACTCGTAGTAAAGTAAAATTAATGAACTGCGGAATGCGTTTCTTATGATTTCATCCTGCTACATTGTAAACTTCCGCGTCTCACGTTAATTTTAGAAATGTACAACAGAAGTCTATAGCGGGCTCCAAGATATCCCGTTACCTCTCTAAACTTTTCCTCTCATCCATATTTTCAAGTGTAGATGATAGAAATTCGTTCAATGGAATCTTAGGAATGTCTCGGAGATATTTAAGCATAATCGACGGTGTTAGGCACCGTTAAGATGTACAAACTCGCACTATAGAAAGAGAGTTTAACAAGACAGTTTATGCCAAGTCTCGGCATAAATTGACCCGAAAGTCTAAAAAAGGTCACACTATTACGAGATACGAGAAGCGCTCACTCGCGCGAGAAACAAGGCGACGCAGGTCTTCTGAATTGGCAACTTGGAAGCGCGTACTGAGAAAGGAAGCGCGCGTCACACCATGCTTTTACAAACGACGTTATACCGTGCTACCGTAAACGGGGTGCCGGCCAGCCCATTTTCGCGTTACGCAAAGTCTCATTAGACATCCTATTCTCGGACGTGCGTTTTAATCGAGCCGCTCGTTTCCCGGCCGTGAGCGAGTGAGCGAGCGAGCGAGCGAGCGAACGAGCGAGGTGCAACGTCCTTTAGGCCGGACTCTCCTCGTATTCTCTCTATCGGAGAGCCCCTCGTCTAGATTCACAGCTCGTTTCAAGCACTGAAACGAGAGAGAAGTGAGAAGGGACCTACTTTCTATCGTAGTTAGCCTACTGTTGGCGTACACCGCACGGCTCCACAGCATCCGGCAGCGCCCGGGGCGAGCCATCACTCTCGCTGTGCGAGATGAGATCTCCGTGAGCCAGGTGTCCATTGTTGCTTTTTCAACGCGGTTTCTCTATGACTATCACGTAAATCATGAAGCTATACCTACTCAATGCGTAACCACTGATCCTAAGCCTAAGAGGAGAGCGAATTTCCGTAGAGGATTACGATGACCGCGTGTCGACGTGACTGCCACGTGCTGGTATTTCCGATTTACGGGGAATCTCGCGCGACTTCTCCGCAATGATCAGAGATGGTCACGTCGGCAGTGTAAAATAAATTATATAATAGGCAGCAGCCACGTGGCAAAAGACGACTCAGCATGCTGACTTCACGCTTGGTCATCATGGCTGACGATGGCTCTTTAAGCACTGTACGTGTTATTGAAAGAAAAGAAACGATGACATTATGTGCGTTTCCATATTTCTTATATGAGTGTATACATCGAAATAAAATTAGGGTTGCCACAGAAAATGAATTTTCAAATTCCTTTTCCTGAGGTTTTTCAGACGAAAATGGAAAATTTTCCATGAATGATATAAAATATGTAAATTTTTACACTTAGATTCAAGGATTGTAGGAAAGCTAGTCTATATTATTAAAAATAATGGAAAAAAACTTAGTAGCCTAATACAATTTTGAGTGCAAATTCAAACCAGCAAAAAATAAATTAGTTTTGAAAAAAGAATGCAGTTATAATGAAAAAGGGGGATCAAATAATAATAATAACTGAATAAACTATAAATAACTGAATAAACTATAAATTTTAATTATTTTATTAAAATCATTTAAAGTGAACAAGTTTTGAATGTATTTGACTATAAACAGATATAATATTTAAAAAATCATAATAATTATTAATAATTATTTAAAATAGGAGCAGTTTCAGGGAATTGTGAGCAAATTTCGAAATTCCAGACTTTTTTACATTTTCCTTTAACTTTTCCCGATTTTCCTAGTTTTCCAAGTCGGTGTTCCCCTGAAAATATTTTTACTTAATAGATCAAAGACTCGGGAAATGAAGAAGCGAAAATATAAGTTTGTCCTGTTGTAATATTAAATGAGAGAAAGTTGCGCGAAAAAAAGTTTAACGTTGAAAACTAGCGGTGAGACTGTAGAAAAAAAAAGAATTCGGTTTAGACATTTGCATAATTAATTTATGACATTTCTCCGTTTGTCGCACACGATAACAGTTCTATATACTGTCGATAACATTTTCGTGTAAAAAGAATGATGTTAGCGGAATCTGCTTCGAAGCGAATCGCATTAAACTGATAAAAAATAGTAAAAAGACTGGAGGGTACGATTTATGCAATTTCCATCTCACGCACATTCCTGGTTAGTCCTTAACGAGTCCGTAAATAACTATGAATGCCCCTCCTCGTTGTAAAGCTAACTCATATGCCCCATAAACGAGCAGTAGACACGGGATTTGTGGAGTGTAAAGTATCAACGTATTGCTAGATACATTTACCTGCGGTCGCATATGAAGTTCGTGCGTGCGTGCATGCGTACGTGCGTACTTTGGGGATGCTCGACCGTACGAAGCGTCAATGTTAACTGCGTTCGGCAGATAGAAAACCGTTGGCATGCCTGGTCGGCCACAAAGGCCATTTCAGCGACCACAATGCGCGTTGAAAACACGCACGGCGTATATGCGTATCCGCGGCCGTTTAGGCGCATGCAATATACTCTTACCTGCGCGCGCGGCCGCAAAGACGGGAAAAAGACCCGAGAAAAGTACCCGCGTAACCGCACTTATTAAGACGTCGTTGGTTGGGCGGAATTTAAAGTGCCTACCTAACGTAGTGGTCGAGCACGAGCGGATAGATTATTCCGCATCGGCGTGCTTTTCAGTAAGAAAGTATGATCTTCCTGGTAGTGGCAGATGTCTAGTAAACGAGGAACTGAGAAATGAAGGGATGCACAAATTAAGGGATGAACGTGATGGCGCGATTTACTTGAGTATTTCATGTACTGACAATGCCCTTTATGTTAGTTTCTATCAAAACATGGAAGAAGTTTTATTTAAGTATCTAAAAATTTAACTAAATAAAAATCTAAAAATAATTTTGTTAAATCAGTAAAATAATTATGTAAGACGAGTTGATTAATGAATGTCAAAATTTTTTGCAGCATTGTCCATCATGTTTGATGGTTCAGCAAAATTATTTTTAGACTTGTGTCTACTTAAATTTTTAACTTATACTTAAAATTTGTTCTTTTCGTATATAGATTTAATTTATCTTTTTCTAGTTTTAAGAATTAAAAAAAATTAATATTAATATTTATTAATATAAATTAACTGTAGCCTCGATGTGATTCTTTATTCTTTTCTAATTCTTAAAACTAAAAAAGATAAAAAGTAATCAAAATTAAAGTTATTACATTGATAGAAAAAGCACATTAATAAAATATTGTAAATTTCATCGTATCGTATAAAATCTTTTATAGAATATATACTAAAAGAGGAGAATCTAAAACTAATCTTAAAATGACGACTGTATGTTTTTTCATAAAAACTGTATACATAAATTATGTTTCATAAGTTATGTTCAATACACAGTTCGATAACATCTCGCAATAAGAAAACGAGATTGTAGGGAATTGCGCTCTCTATAAAGTTTTAAATTACCGAAATCAAACAAAATAAATTGGACGGGCGAATCCTGGCCGAGCTACAGAGCGTAAAATGAAATCTGTGTACATCGATCTATTCATAAGGAATATTCCTTCGTCTGTCGATGAATCTTCTGTCGCGTGGCTGCCGAAGTTATTGAAGGTGAAATAGAGAAAGAGACAGAACGATAGTATGAGTGCGAGGTCCCGTTGAAGGAACGAGAAAGATCAGCAAAGCGAGGGTGCGGAAGGTACGAAGAGAGACCAAAGCGCTTCATGGTAGCTTACATCAAAGAGTCGGCCTTAATAGAAAGCCTTAGAGGCGTTTGTTCGAGTCTCCTCATCTGGCTAAATATTCCTGACTGAGGAGATATCGGCGGGCCAAGATACACAGCACGGTGCGGATCTTACGTATAGAACAAACAGCCCGGGCCCCGGGAATACGCTTCCGTTTCTCGTGCCTTCTGGGTAACGACCGCGTATTCGCATAAGTTTCCGCGAGTTTCTGCAATCTGCGTGTACACATATCGAGTCGTTGACTCCAACGTAATAACCAATGGGCGCGTTTTAGTGCGAGCGGCGTGCAACCCCGCTCTGCATGTGCGTCTATGCTCGCGGCATACGATATGTACGCCTTCTATCATCGCGGAAGAATCGACCCGCCCGCGCTGTGTCGACAGACGGCGGAATTCGACTAATTAATATCAGTGTTGACAGTGGGCCCGACAGTTGCCGCGATGAGAAACTTGCGAAATTTCGAATGATGAAGGAAGGAAGGAAGGAAGGAAGGAAGGAAGACGGGAACGGAGTGAGTCTGCCGGAAGTTTAGAAACAGTTCCTCAACACCAACTAAGACGATGTCAAGAAACGATATTGGAGACATCGACGTCGTCTTAGAATATATCAAAATACGGGAATATGTTGAAACTCGATGCGATTTCATTCTACGAGATCTTATATTTTTTGCATTTATTGATAATTATGTGAACAAAAAGAAATTCTATTTAAATCAACAGAATGGCCCAACAAAATTTATAATAATCCAGGCAGAAGTTATTCGATCTCATCAAAATACGGTTCTTAATAAACCTTTTTGTTGGTTTATTTAGAACATTTCTCATTTTTTTCGAGTATAATTCTTTCTTACTGATTACCATCCCTTTTTACATTAATTCTAGGAAAAATTAAATTATAAAATTTCTCCGGTAAAAAGAGCTGAATTGTAATTAAAGAGTACTCGCATGAATTCCAATTCTTAACATTTAGCTCCACAAATGTATAATTAATCTTCGATTCGATGCCAACGTATTTACTGTAAATCATTAAAAAAAAGTACTCCGCATGCGCAACGCCGATTAATACCTGTGGATATACAACCGCGAAACCATACGCGCGTTTGATTGATTTAAACAGTCCCCCTTATCCTCTGACAGATACAAATGAATCGGATGCGTCCGTTACTAAGCGCCGTACAGATGTAATCCTTTAAAGGGATATTCGGCCTGCGATTCGCTTCGGTTAAGCTATACAAATAGACGTGGGATGTTCGCAATCAGTGTTGGTCTCTCTCTGCATACTGGGGTGGGCCGACGCGGCTATTTATAAATGAGTCCTCACGCAGAACACACCCTTTGACGAATCAGCAATCTTCCGTTATTATTCCACCATTCAGATACTCGCGGCACTCTGCACGTACGCCATCATACAGACTCCCGAAATTACGTCCGAATGTAATACCTTGAAGTGATATTATATTCGCATTATACCTTCCCTGGCGATCTGCAATTAGTAATGTCCACTGATATTAGAATTACTTGTATTTAAAAAAAGATGGTTACTCTTTAATAATAACTGGCGATAATAGAGCTGTACAAAATTTTGGTGTACTTCTAAAATAAGAGTATATTGGCTAGTCTAGTTAAATAGAATTCTAGTTGAAAATGATAAATCAGAATTTTCTTCTTGAATCTATTACAAATCCAGTTGAGAATAATCAGAATTTTGATTAATATGATCAAAATTTTCTGGATCATTCATTTTTAACTAGAAATTTTTCTCAATATAACAGTGTCAAATTAGGTCAATTTCTCGAGCAACTTCGCTGAGAGGTATAGAGAGTATAAGCCGCTAATTACTCCCGTTCTAGAAAGCGAAGCCTTTAATTTGAATATCAACGGGAGAGAGTAACATTATGCTTAACAATTATTCAGGCACGGCGAGAGGCGGGCTCATGAATTAACAAGATATCAGTACCTTCTCCCACCGACCATCCCCGACACTCTCCCATCCTCCCAGTCTCCCACGGAACGGGCTGGTACTGCGAATCATCGTGCCAAACGACCTCTGTAACGACGAAGCATCCGCCGTTTGTTTGTACGCTTACTTTACCGATCCGCCCGCCTTCTCCCTGTCACTCCTTCTCACTCCCTCTTTTCCGTCGTCCTCTTGCACGGAGTCTTCCGGCATTGTTTAAATACAATTTTGTCGTTTACTAATTAATGCGTCGTACACATCAAAGAAGATGTTTATTGGTTCATGTGATACTAAAGAGACGGTAACGAAGAGGTAACTCACTAAGGGAACGCTTGAAGGAGCTAGGAAGGGTGGCCCAGGCATTGGTTTGAGAAGCGGTGAACGCCCATGAAAATATCTATATAGACGCAGGAAAAGTATTCTCTCTCTCTCTCTCTCTCTCTCTCTCTCTCTCTCTCTCTCTCTCTCTCTCTCTCTCTTCTCTATTCGTTCTCTCCTCCTTTCTTGCACTCCTCTCTATCTTTCTATCTGCCTTGCTGACTCTTCTCCTTCTTCTCCGCCGTTCGTTTCCCGTTTCTCCTTTCGGCTTCCTTCTTGTTCCGTGTTGCTCGTCGCTCTTCTCCTCGACAAACGACGGTAACCACCCACAGACTCATCAACTAACTCTGTTCCAGAGTTACCGAACGACGAACCCTCTTTCCATTCCCCTCTACCCACGGTCCTTTTCTCTCTTTCTACTTCCGCCTGCTGTGTCTCGGGCTTTGCGGACATGCGGAGTGGCACGGCGTCGCCAAATCAGTCGTAGTTGGCCTCGTAGTTTTCGTTCTCAAACAGAAAACGGAATACAAACATCCTTGTGAACGACAACGATCAGTGAACGGTGCTAGTAAGCGGCGAAGGCAAGCATCAAAATCAGTAAGTTGTTCAACCGCGTGATTCGTCTCTATCAGATTTAATTGGATAATCCTTCTATTTAGAGGTCACATCATAAAGTTGAGTTTCCCGATTCACATGTTTCATCACGTAAATTAGGAGAATAAGATAGACAATTCTTTCTCGCAATATAATATTTTTTTCAACAACGTTTTTAATTTTGCGTAATAAAAATGATCAAATTATGAAAGAAAAGATTGTCACAATTTAATACGCTTTTTACTTTAGCCATTTTCATGGTTAAAACGAAAGCTTACACTATACAATGCATTAAATGACATATTGAAAGAGCGGATTACAAAAACGCAACCTTTCGTAATAAATGAGAGCAGGAGGCAACACTGGTGATAACGAGAAGGGAAGAATGAATGCAGAATCATAGCAGTGGTAAAACGAAGGTACAAAAGCGGATTAGAAAGCATGATGGAACAAAAGCGCATTGTGATTGATCAGAGCTCTAGATATAGCCTGTTGATATCATTATTTCGAATCAATCCATATAAATTCTCTGTCTAAGCATTAAGCGATATGTAGAAAAAAAAACGAGGAATCGAAAACGAAAACAAATCGAGAAGGATTTAAAAATGAACAAGGTAGAATAAAATGACGTTAATGAACGAAATTTATCTAAAGCGAAACAAGATCAGAAAAAAAAATTTAAAAGCTAATTTAAAAAACAATTTGTAAATTCACAGAAAAAATATTCGTATCGTAGACAAATAAAACATTGCAAAAGTAAAAGCCCAAAGATCAAGAAAAATGGCGGTTCTTTTAATAGCTTGTTTACTTGAGATTGTCGTTCCTCGTGCATACGATTTATGTTTCCAATGAGCAAATCCCAAAAGCATCCTGAAATTAAGAGAGGGACAAACAAGCGAACGACACAAGAAGGGGAGACAGCAACGGCCTATGAGGGAATGAGATGTAAGGCCGAAGGACGAGGGTCAGGAGGCCGTGGGTCCATGTGATAATGTTGTGCTCCGCCGACCGAACGAAAACGGTATCGAGGGGCTCTCCTCGTCCAACGGGACGCATTATGCTCGACAGAACAAGAGAAGGCGTGCGTTGGCCGTTCCGTGCCCTTCTTCTGTCAATAGGCTCGATTTCCCTTTCAAGTTGTCAACTCTTTTTGTGTGCCCGGCAAATTGTCGCCGACGGTGGAGACGAGAACTATAGTTGATGTTAACAGGAGAGAGAGAGAGAGAGAGAGAGAGAGAGAGAGAGAGAGAAGGAATGAGAGAACTGGGAGATAAATTAACATTATTGTTGCGACAAAGACGGGGGGTACCAAGCCCACCCAGACTGTCCTATGCGTCCCCCGCGGGAGCCGTAGCTACGTAAACAATTCCACTTGATGATCGGCTCGTTTGATGTCGCCTGATTACCCTGTGCAAACAATCGTCGATTCTCTCTATGGAATATCACGATATTTTCTTCCACTCGTTCCCAATTCTCCCTATCACCCGGAAAAAATGTCCCTTGCGCTTCCTCTCTGAGACTAGACGTTAAGCCCATTCTGCAATTGCGTAAGCGTAGTTGTAAGTGATTGTAATTGTAAGACCAATCACAGACGAATATGAAAAGAATTAGATTGTGATTGATCATTTCTTGCAACTACAACTACTTACAATTACACTAAATAATGAGCTTTGATGATGACATCCGCGAATGATCATCATAAAAAAAGGAAATTTCGATTAATTCATATAGAAATAAAAACAGAATGTTCGCATTCTCCCGTTATAATAAAATTCTTTTTCATATTTTTGTACAATTTGTATGCAAAGTGTATCTGTACATTTTTTTATTAAATTTTATAAGAGTATTACGAAGAAAGTATTACGAAGATACATATGCATTAAGAAGGGTAAAATATATAAAAAGTCCTCGGAACTTTTCTTAATCGACTCGTTCGGAGACGCTCTTATTACTAAACTCGAACAAAACATCCTTTCACGCATGAACTCACCGTAGATTACCTTCCACTCACTTTACTCCTACACGTAGATGGATTGTATACACATTTGTCACGGCAATATCGATCTGTAACATTATACGGATATAAAAAAGTCTAATGGGAGAGTCTCTCGTAATAAACGCAGTATGCGCGTCGCATTTTTGTTGACCATTCCATGATCAATCTTATTAATTACCACTTAAAATCTCCAAACCGAGAACCCTCCGTCTTTTTCTTCCTATCTTCCGTTTTATTTGATGATGCAGACATTATACGATTTTCCCACTCGGTCCACGATCATAGGAAAAGAAACCACATACCGTTCTGGAAGTCCTTCGACTTCGATAAAGCGAAAAGTACCCTCGAGGACCCGGTTGGTCTTCCCATCTACTTATACACGCGCGTCCTTAATTAGAGTGCCCCGCTCGGCGGTCGAATTCGCCTTACGTAAGAGTCGTCGTCGGTCCTCGCGTCGTCACAATGGGCGGCGATAGGCAATCATAAAGAGATTCACTGTTTTGGACGCGGGCGACGCGTAATCTGAATAAAATATACGATCGAGTAGATGATAGATAAAGGACAATGCCCTTTTCATCGCGAAATGGAGGGATGCGAAATAGAGCGCGAAGAGGGAAGCAAGAGGGCCCGAACGAGCGAGGAGCACTCCGACTTTCAGCGAGTCGACAAAGAGGCTCCTTCTATGCAAATTAAATGCTGTTTCCATAACCATTCGTCCGTTCCATTGAGTGAGGTTCGGTTCTTTGTCATCAAGGTAAAGAGAACTTGCACAAGGGGCCGCGTTCGCTCGTTCGCTCCGACCAACCAACCAGCTAACCAACCCAGCCGCCGAACCAACCACCACCCACTCACCCATCCGACCACCACCCGTCCACAAACCCTTCTGATTTCAATAACCAAAAGCTTCGCTCTTCTGTGTGATGCTAATAAAAAAATCTCTTTTTTCCTCTCATCAACCTTGATGTTGTCTTCCTTCTTTCTATTCTCTTTTTTATTTGCTTCTACTGTGACAGAAACTAATATTTCGGATAGCTCGGCAAAATTGATCGATTATTATTGTGCGATTTATAGAAATTCTGTTTTGCTATTTATATATATCTATGATTTGCTACATTGACTGTATCTTTTTGGATACCGCTAAAAATATAAATCATATTATATTCCAACAATTTGATGAGTTATGTAGAAATACTAATATAAATATAAGTAATGAACGACTAAAAAACATATATTTTATAGATTTTAAAATCGATAAAATTTCTTTTAGATGTAATATTAGACTAATAATATTAAATATGTATAGCAGAGAAATCTAACTTAATAACCTTTTAAATTATTTGCTCGTTCAGTTTGATTCGACAGACTTCAAATGTCATACTTTAATTCTATAAAACCTGAATAATTAATACTCACTCATTGACAGTAATAACACGGAACATAATGAAATGAAAAGAGAATTAAACGCTAACATTTTAAACTTTTAAAATTAAAAAAAAATATTTTACATTTCTCTCTTTTTACATTGATAAATTCTATAATGCGTTTATACATTTTTAAAACATATTTCGAGAGAGAGAGAGAGAGAGAGAGAGAGAGAGAGAGAGAGAGAAACTCAAATATTCATATTATCACAATTATTTTATCACGAATTATTGATTTAAGTGTAGTTCGCAACAAAAGTTGCAAAACTGTCTTATTCTCGTTTCTACCAATGGTTAACTTTAATTTTTATTCAATTTACTCTTCATCTTTTTTCTACTTCTTAGAACTAGAAAAAGATGAATAGTTAGTTGAATTGAAATTAAAATTAATGTACATTGATAGAAACGGACATTAGTCGATTTCGTCAGCGATTTGACTTGACTCAATTTGATTCGACTTTAGAGGCGAGCACGCCGATAGCAATAAAATTATCCAACACAAAGAGCGCCAACGGGCATGCCAGTCGACCACCAGTAATGATGCAGCGCGTTTATGTTAAGAAAGCACACTGATTGCCTCCGAACGGAAGCAAACTGCTCCTACATCTCGTCGACTCGTCTATATACGTACGCATGTAATCGTCCACGCGTATACGAACATCGGTAACGCGTGTAAGCTACGAAGCCTGACAGAAGAGTTAAGAAAGAATATTTTTTAGTTAATAACTAAAAGAATTACTAATTCGCTTCGATATATTATACATCGCAATTGTCATTCACTTAAAGTTTTATATTGCATATATAACAAGAATCTTTTACGACATTTAGAAAAAAATTAAACTCAGGTCAAAGACGCATTTCAATTTTTCATTCTTAATATAAAAACTTGCGACAAAGGAAAGACATGAAGCAATATCTCAGATAATTATCTGAGGTCTAACTAGATAGTTGATAAGACACTAGAACGAGTGCGCTACTGACCGGAAATTAATGATCAACAGTAGATTAAGGAGCATCTCGGGGCTGACGAACAAGAGAATCTGTGGCGAAGAGAAGGAAGAAAGATGGATAAAGCTAGGGCTCGTTAAGTTTCTATCACCTGGCCTCGTGTCGAGAGAGAACGGCGAGACGAAGGACAAAGCGCACAGCAAAGTCACTGGCAAACTATGAAGCGGAAACGTATTTAACCTCTCACCTACATCACATTAACGCCGGGTTACGGGATAGTCTTTTTACGGTACCACGTCCCTATGGACGGTACCAATGCGCAACAACATCGAGCGTTTTACGATACACCGCGACACTGAACGCTCAATCATTTATGATCCCCACATCGTTCGCAGGAACTACTCGACTACGTGTACGGGAACTTGTCGTATCTTGTTCTGTTTCACAGAAAATAAAATGTCGATGAAGCGAAATGAAACAAGCTCTTTTTATACTTAGAATTTTGAAGGACCCATAAATCAAATCCTCACTGTAATTATTTTAATCTTAATTCTTTAATCTCTAATATTAATATATTTTATATAAAAGTAATAAGACATTGTAGTCTATAAAATTTTGCCTAGAGTCTAGACTTTTTTAAGCCTTGAAAGATACGGATAGGATAAAAAGAATTGATAATACGGGAAACAGGATGGCTCCATTACAACGAGAACATCACGTTGCGCATTGCGGAAGACGATCGCGTGGAAATTGAAGAAAATTACGGCTGCCAGTCGCACGTGATTTATATTTACACGTTCCCTTAGCTCGCGGCTTTAAGCTCAGTGGTCGACCAGTCGAATGGCTTCGCACAAGGCTGTTACGCGCCTGAAGACGTTATTAGGCACGGCGGCGTATTATACTCTTCAAATCGCACGGTTGAGCCACGCCAAACGCGTAAGCACTAACTATAATCTTACAATTTGTTTGAATAGAATATCGATTATCGCGATGTAATTTTTCGTGAAACGCACAGCACTAGTCTGCAATCTAGCTGCTGATTTTATTTTTATATTTCTGAACGATAAATAGATTGTACACAAAATTCACGACTGACATAATCTGGAAAGTAGCAGTTTTACATTATTTATATTTAAATTTAAATTTTATATATTTTACATAAAACGCTAAAGATTAAAAAATTAATTTAATCTTTTTCCTTTTTTCTTTTTTTATGTCCATATATAAAATATGTAATTGAGGCATGCCACGATAAACACGTTTAAGTGCTAAAATAATAAAATTTATTTTATTATATAAATTTATTTTATTATATAAATAAATTGTAAGTGCTAATTGTAAAACTGTATTTTATCACATAATTAATATTTCGTGGAAAATGCTACAAGCGGAGAAAAATAGTATTAATACAATTCAAAATAATGTAAATCTAATGTACAATTGGTATTAAACATGCATTTTGACTTGCATTTTTATTTGGACTTTCGTATTTTTTCTTTTTGTCATCACGAGAATCATGTAAATCCGGACAAGCTAAAACCGAAGTGCTGTTGCAAAAAGCATCATAACAATATCTGCATAAGACATATATGCTGCGACGATGCTAGTTAGCGAGACATTTAATTAGGCAGATAAGGCAACCAAGCAACCCGCTATCTCGTAGAAATTGTGCACGGATCATACGAAGGAGTATACGTGCATGTATATGCGTGCGTGCGCGCGCGCGCGCGTGTGTGTGTGTGTGTGTGTGTGTGTGTGTGTGTGTGTAGCGGTCAACGAGTACTTTACTCGTACGCACAGCATTTCGCGAAGTACCTACTCTAATAAGCCGCATTAAGACGCAGTCCGTCAGTTTGCGGTATTCGCGGAGCTTACCATACGAAATGTTCATCTCAAAGTGAAGCGGAGGACGTTTCACTCTCGAGGGCGCAGTGGAAATAAAGTCGGTATTACGACTTTAGTCCAGCTCCATCGCGAGGGAAATGCATTTACAACTAATATGTATGCTATTCGAAATTCCTGCAAAGTTACCGTGGACGTGGCGGCAAAAACCTACCGTGTCGCTGCGCGTTTTATTAAATTCCGTCCAATATAGTCGGTCTTTACTTTAATTACTCTCGATACGAGAATCCGGGATAACGTTTAGGAGACTGACACGCGCAGTTTGCCGTTTCTGAAAATGCTTTTGCATCGCATCTCGTTAACTCGGAATAAATTGTATTACCCCATCCCCATGCTCGGCAGCAAAATGTTGGAATATCGGTTGCACCTGCTTTAAACTCGTACTTTGTAAATAAATAGCTTTACGTTCAGTTGGAAGCGTGCTGTTTCACTCGTCGATGTCCTTTGTGACTCCTTATTAGGGTACACGTGCCAAATCAGTAGCTAGCTCGGTTATCTGACTAGTAAATGGAATCGCGTGCATTCAGGATTGTCTCGATATCTCGAGCAGCCCACATGAACAACTTGGAGACTTCAAAAGCGCATTACGCACACCCTACACATTGTCCCTTCGACATCTTCGATCCGGTGTGAAGCCAAGATATCTCGTACGTCCTACGTAAAAGATTTAACGTTCCTCCACATCCTTTACGAACACATTCTGATTTACGCGAGCAGCGTATATGTTACACATATATGTGTTAATGTGTATGTTTAACATGCAATTATATCTCAAAATGTATTTATAATATCATACTTACTTCAGCATTTCTTTTAATTCCCATCTTATTAACGTATAAATTAGTCTATTTTATTAATGTATAAATTATTATATCGTATCAGAAAACTGATAACGATAGTAAGAAGCAAATCTAGTAAAGTAATACATTGTGTTAAATATTAAAGAAGCAATGGTAACTCAACTTCTTGAATTAACTAACATTTTCTCTGTTATTTTTAACATCTATACATATCAAAATGTAAATCAATTCTATTTCAATTAAATTTAATTTTCTCAAGTTAAATTTTTTTAATTGCATTGTTTTTAATCAAATATTTATTATTATTAAATAATAATAACATATTGAGAAGCAAAGTGACGATCTACAGAAATGATAAATAAACAATTCAACTAGGCATAACTTGATAATTAATTATGAATATTTGTAATGAATAATAATAAAATACAATCATTAAAAATCATACTTTAATCATAACGAGATATGCTCTACAAATTCATATCGATGCAAATCCAAAGTGGCATAATAATTATAGCATAGATTTTCCCATGAGAGTGTGATATCGAACACGATACGTGAATTGCACGCTTAGCAATTAAATTCGCGTAGTCATCTGCGTCGAGACGACCATAAAACCGTGCGCAAAACCAAGACCACCATGACAAGAGCCAGTATACTGAGGAATAAATCTCCCGATCGACTACCGGCTGCCATTCACAGTTGCCTCTGCTCGTGTATGTGCAAGTGAAGGAGCAAGCGAGCATTCGTTCGTTTATGCGCGCCTCTATATTTAATATCATAAATTATGATCCGTCCGTGAACAGGCTACCAGCAAACCGGACGATCCGGGAATTACTGGAACGTAATTAAGCGTGAAATGCGCCAGGTTCTCCGCGCGCGGCGACAGGTCTGTGTGCTTGCAACGCGCGAGACTATCATAAAAAAAAAATGCGAGCGAGGAGCACGTTCTAGAAGAAAGAACGTGTCTAAACACATAGCAATGCATGTGCACGTCTTCTTGGTGACCGCTAATCGGTAAAACGATTTACGCTTTCGATACTTTCGGAATATCACCTGCAAGGCCAAAACAGCGCGCATACATCTGTATTATACCCGGATCATTGCAATCCGTCAATTAATTATCTATCCGATCATTCTTTTCTTTACAATCGAATCGCCAAGTTGCGTATAATTGGATGGTATATATTACTATTATTTTACAAAAGTAAAACTATCTCTGATCGAGATCACTGATAATAATTTATTATGCGTAAGGTCATATTTTAGATTACAGTATCACATATATGTAATATACATATATGATCACGTATATGTGATTCTTGTAAATAATAATTTAGTGAATTATGCCGGTAAAAGTAGTCTAAGTCAAAAAATGAATTTATCCCATATTTTGTATAATTACACTATACAAAATTAATGTATTATGACATTATACAAAATTAATGTAATTATACAAAATATGGAATAAATTCATAATATTTCGATTTTTTTGTCTCATTGTCAGATCACTTTCATAATTACAATTAATTGATTGCCAGCACGGTAGCGATTTCCTTTGAGAATGTTCAAATGCCCTCGAAAGTTTTAATAGCTTCGATTAAAAATTGATGAAAGCAATACGGGTTATGTTCTTGCATCTGGCTTGCGTGCACCTTGCTATTTTGCATAGATAGTAATCAATGTAATAGACTACGATTTATTTTATATCGTAATTTAAAATATTATATGTATACTTAATTTGCAAGAATCATATCGAATAAAATATAAATGTACAGCAGTTTTTTTTTTATGCTGTGTAAAAACCATTACACTACATTTTGTTTCTGATTTGTTTTGATACAGAGAACAATGATATTTTCTGCTTTACCTAACATTTATTAATTTTTATTCTTTCTAAGTTTCTTATTCTTTGACTTTTTATTAACTATTTTACTCATGGATTAACAGTTTATTCTCTCGTTGCAGTTTCCATTATGATAAGTCAACTTATGTTATTCTTCCCATTAAAGTTATTTATTAATATTTATTATATTTAAGGCACTTAATATTTTGTATCCATCCAGCTTTATAACTGATTTAGTATATGTAATAGACAATACACATCTTTACCACTTTCAAGTATATAATATCAACATTACCATTAATTGTAATTGATGTGTTTGCGGGTATATATGTGTGTATGTGTATGTGGGTGTGTATGTGTGTGCGTGTATGTGTGTGTGTAATTTCAGCTATTAGTTTACCTCTTATTGCATTGTTGTCTTATTCTGGTTTTGTTACTGGTAGGTTTTGTAATAGCAATTCTGCTGATGCCTAACCATTTGCAAGCTACTATTGTCTATTTATTTATGTTTATATTAATCTATAGTCTACTGTATCATATTTTATGTCTGTTACTCTATTAACGTGTAGTCTTTTTCATATAGCTTTGCAATAAATTAAATTAAATTAAATTAATTTCGGAATTATCATCATCGCTAAAGAAGGTTAGAAGACTAACCAAAATATAACGAAATTGCTTAGATAATTTAATCGAAATTGCTTATATGGATGAACTTAATAAAATTGTTAATCTTAGTTTAAGAGAATATTATCGCACGAATTTCAGCGCCTATTGCCTTTTGCCCTGATTATTCACTATTAATTTTTTTTAGAATAATAATATTTATATAATTATTATTGAAAAATTCTTGATATTAACGTTAATTTACGAAAAAGTTTTTCCTAAATATTCTTTTGCGCCGCACAAACAAGCAAATTTGAACTACAAGGAAATCGTCAAGGAAATGAGTAGGTCGTGAATTTCATAATTTCATTCTGATAGCCAATTATAGAATGCATTCGCGTGACTTTACGTGTTGATCTGACAGCAATTTTGAATTTTTCTTTACACCTGATTCACGCTATTGCACTGATTCGATAAATCGGTAAATCACGCCTCGCATGACATACGTAAGCAATTAACGTATATCTATGGACGATTAGGTGCGTTAAGGACTACACGCACCTTCGATCATGTTCTACCACATGTTGCAGCATAGTCAACGCGTAGGTGTACATGACCAATAAGATAGATACAAGGAGGAGGAACCCACGTCATCCTATATTTGTTTATCTTCTTATCAATATAGTATAAATTGTAATTCCATTGCCATCTCGTAAGTTTCTTTCTTAAGTATGTATACAACACTTTCCTTTCAAATAAATATGTAGATAATATAAAAAATAATAATATATGTTCATTTTTTATTTGTACCTCTGTTGTGTTCTGATTAATAGTAAATTTCAAAGTAATATTTTCTTTAAAGTTCTGCACTTATTATTTTTTGTCAAACCTTTTTACTTATTTAATTTACTTATTTAATTTAACGATATTTCAAATTTTAATAATAATAATAATAGTAATAATAATAATAGTCAATAAGAGTGAAGTAGAGTTATTTATGAGGACTGTTGAAAATAAATAGAAATAAGCAAAGAAATATAAACCGGTTTCCGCTGTGTTAAAATTTTCTTAATTCTAATAGGCCTTTGCACGCACGAAAACGCTTATTTTAGCATGACTCGACAAGTACCGCGGAGTAATGCAGATACATTGCGCAGGCTCTCGAGTTCTTTTTGCGCTCGCTGGATTATCCCGCGGCGCCATATTTTGCTTGGCCACGTCCGCGTTGGCTCCGTATCCAAGGATCTCATTCCGCCGATTCCTTCGTTTCCCATTCGCGGCCAGACAGCACAAAGTGGACGCGCATAAAGGCGCGACCTTCCACTAGGTGTTTCTTCCTCGTCGTCCGTCGTCGTCGTCGTCGTCGTCCTCAGGATGAATAGTCTGCTGCTGTGCATTTGTATCTGTATATATATGTATATACGTGCTTGTATAAATAGATAGAATAGTGTAGGTATAAACGCACATATATTTTCTCCTGATCTGGAAAACAATAAGCGTAGATTTATATGCACCGCGGCCTAAGGCAATAACTTACAGTACGAAACACTGCTTCTTTGGCGTTTTCCTGCCTACCCGGACGTGTCCCCCTCTAAATAAGAATAAAACGGAAATACTTTTCTTTGTTCTACATGTCTTATAATAATACAAACTTTTTTCCTTCTTAATATGTCTAATGCATCACTTTATAAATTTCTAATAAATCATTTTCATTCTAGATTCCCAAATCGCATAGTTTGAATTATATGTAAATATCTGAGCAAACTTTATTCATTAAGATAAATTATCATAAATCTATCTCTTTTTGGATTTCAAAAATTATATAAAAGAATGGATTGATTATAAGTGATTAATTATTCTTATTATCAAAAATTATTAATCGAAGGAAAACATTAATTTACGAAAATATTTTAAATATATCACGCTCACCCGTGTGATATTATACACAAGAATTGTTTCCTGCGGAAACATTCCGGTAGGCATAAATTTCGATTATTGGCGTTGTTTATGCCAGAGATATTCGGCAAACGGGAACGCGATAAATCTCGACGCGCACATTCCGGTCTGAAGAATAGAGTTTCCCGACAAGCACCGATTTGTCAAGAAGGGCTTCGAATACTTCTCAATGGCAACAAGCGGAAAGCTCACCCTTCGTAGCATTCCGAAGCCACAATGCCATGAATGTGCGTTCCTTATTCCAGTGTCAGAGAAACGCCGGTCGTGATACGACGGAGGGAAAAAGTAGAATAGATCCGTTTCTGTCCTCCCATTGAGATCGGAGAGGAGAAGCCTACAAAATTTACTTACTTACGGACCGTTCTTTCTTCACCGGACCCTCCAAAGCGGATAACTATATTACGTTACATTGTACTTTCCAGTACCTATGGAATATCACCTGATTTCTTGTTGCTCGACATAAAATGCGCGCGGTATGTACTGAAAGAATTGATCGATCGTTTGCCAAGATTTCATCGCACTTGACGTCAAGAATTTGATAAGAATCTTAAATATATTTTCTTTTTATGCAAATACAAATATTTTTATTTTGATATTTTTTTATTTATTACAAATATTTTCTTTATTAAGAGAATATAAATATTCCTGTTTTGATTTTTTATCTATTATATATAAATATCTTCTTCTTTAAGTAAATATAAAATATTATTATTTCGATATATTTCTGATCTGTTAGCTTGTAAATGTGCGACAGTACACGATGAACAGTCTCTAAATAAATCATGTATTCAAAATAACATCATATTTCATCAGTATTTAAGAAAATCAGTTTATTTTGAAAATTCAAATAAATATTTTTCACAGATAATCAATACTTGCTTAAGCAGGACATAGAACATGTCGTTATGCGAGCAAAGATACACAGCATTTATCGATCATTAATTATACGTGAAATCATTGTACTATTCTTTAAGAAAGACGTACACGATCGTTCATCGCAATGTGCCGATGACTGTAAATGGGCGGACGGATCCATCTACGTGTCATTGTCTCCTCAATACCTGTCATTCGGACTTTCTCCTATCGATTGCGGATGACCGATCCACCGGCGCACGTCCGCATAAGTCCTGGCAAGGATTTATCGCGCCAGTCGATCGTACGTAATGGGTTGAACGACCTCGACTTTATCTTGAGACTTGAACCTCGGACCACGAACAATCGATCTCGCGCAAACCCGCGCGCGGCCCGGAGAAGGACGAGCGTCCATTATAGTCGACGGATAGAACGTGCGTGCGAAAGGTCGTGACTGCCGTAGCTTCGCGCGATAGATCGGCGTTTTTACACTTTCTAATGCTCCGCCGCGATCTCTCGCCGCACGGGGCTAACGATAACGAAATCCTTTCGTTCGTCGTCGTACGGATCTGACGTCGCTTTATCGTACGTCATTATGGATGGGACTTGATGCGCTTCCGGTATCGCTCGCACAAGATGACATTGCTTTAAACGCTCTTTGACTATTTCACTTTATGCAGACGCGCGATCAGATGAACATTTCCGGTGAATTTAATTCTTAGATTTAATAATGTCAGTCACACTCATCTATTCGATAATTTATTCAACTAAATTTTATCTTATCACATTCCATGGATCACCGATGACTCACCGTTAGACTTTTCGTTAAGATTGTTTGATATTTTAGCCATATAAAGAAATTATAGAATAATTTCTGATACATAATTACAAAATATCACATAATATTATGCCTTCTTCTTTATAATTTTTTTCAATAATTTTTTAAATTATTATGAAATAAATAATATTAAATTAAAATCGACCGATGAAATTAAACGTAAACGAATAAAAAACGTTATATTCAGTCAAGGCGGGTTCTTCCTAATAGTCTGCCTAATAATATTCTTTGTAAATTTATAGTTCAATCCAATTTCCAGTTCAATGTACACTAATTATTTGTCGGTCTTGAAACATTAATTCTAAACAGAAACTGGAGTACTTATGAAATACTGTTATTTAACAAATATGACAAATAAAAATAGAGTGGGTCGCTACGCGGCATGGTGGTCAAATTATTTAAAATTGACGCGGTACATGTTAATTGGTACGGAACATATTAATTATTTTAATGGCTACAATAAAATATGTAGATACTATTAGCTATTGCGCTATCTACGATATTTCGCAGTCGAGAATGCAGAGCAACGTAAAAGGATTAGGCTTGAGTACGAAATTAAGATTAGCAAAATTCACGCGCAATTAAGATTATGTCGTAACAGAGAAAGCAGAATGTGCGAGAGAATCTGTGCTTATGTGTTGAAAACATGGTAATACACTTGTAGACACTAACGAGCCTCGACAATTTAATGGCATAATGTCATTACACTCCCGGGGAGACATTGCACCGCGCGATAGAGAGATATAATAGGACTGGCGCTAATTAATAATTAATAACCCGGATCCAAATTAAATGGCTTTAAGGGTCGAGGGTGGTCGCCGATATGGAGCGATGAATGCCGCGGCGCGGTGCGTGGTATATCGGAAATGGCATTGGGGTGGTCTAGAATGGTAGAGGGGCGAAAGATAGACAGAGAAGCGAGAATTCTCCTGTTCGAAGGGTGTCCTGGGAGCTCAGGATTGCTCCGAGGGGTGTTGCATTATTTATGGCCGCCATCGATCATCGTCCAGCAAGTAGGACCGTCGCGAACACCCCACTAATCGCCATATGACAACCGTATTTATTTTAAAGTCGCTCACGTCAACATATGATGCATTAATCTTAATTGTTTCACTTGCCATGGCTACCCTCGTTGCAAAGAGGATCTCCTAGGCCGTTGCCAAAGCAACTGTATATTCGATTCTGCGATAAAAACGATTTCGAGTTCTCGGTTCTGATACCACGTTCTCTGGGAAATATCGATCTGATGCCTTTAGCATAACGTTGACACTTATTAATTCATGCGGCTAACTTGAGCGAGCATCCGTCATGAACAAATCGCTCACGATCCCCAGTACTGCTGTGCATCGTCGAAAGTGATTTCTACGAGTAACCGCTTCTCCTAGCAGGTAAGCTCATTGACCCTCGACCGCGATAGAGCCGCAGGAAGCGGCACGAAGGCAACCGGAGTACACGAGGGTGGAAGTGCAGCGCAAGTAGTGCTATGAAATATGCATAGAGACTGGAAGGGGTCTGGGGTGCACGACACCGAGGTAGGAAAGTAGGAAGGGTAAAGAGGAGAAGAGGAAAAGACGAGATGGAAGACGAAATATGAGCGGCGGGAGAGAGGGGTCGCGGACTTGCGCTGTATTCGAATCCAAAAGTCGAACGAGAGAGAGAGACAAGAAAACCGTTGCACCTCAGCGAGCACCTCGGCGGATAAAACGTAACGGAAGGAGCGTAACTTAGAGGGAGGGAGCAGGTAGCAGCGGAGAGGAGCTGCTGCAGGATCGAACAGCACATACAGGAACAGCGTCACGCATGCATCTGCAAGGGAACGCCAAACGCGTATAGCGCGGCGGGGGGGGGGGGGGGGGGGGGGGGGGGGGGGAAGATGAGCTAGAGGGGAGAGGCTTTCGCTCACCCTGTGCACGGTGACGGCGAGGGTCGTCCGTTGACCTCGTTCGCCTCGCCATTGCTTAACCCGCAACGCAAGCCATTATCTTGGTGCTGCGCAACGTGCGTGCACTTAGGCGCGCATCCGTACATGCGTAATGTGTGCGTGTGTACGAGAGAGCGCGCACGTAGTACGTACCAATGATGATTTATAGCGTTAGCGCGAACGCCGTCGCGTCGTTTAAAAGCCTGAGGATTCAAGTGAAATGAAACGTCGTGAATCAACGTTTTCTGCCAGAAATCTATTTAACCGCGCAGACTTTTTCATTTCAGACATTAGCAGACACTATTTCTTATGTTAGAATTCTCTGTGTGACAGACACCGTAATCTTCCTCTTTTATGCTTAAGATACAATATTTCATCATTTAGTTTCGAACAAAAAAAGTCTGCTTCAAAATTATAAAGAAAAGGAATATTAATATACGTAAGTATATACGTTAGTATATTACTTCCTAAAAAAATGACACAACTAAAAAAATTAAGTTTCCTGAAAAAAAGGACAAACTACTTTTTCAATTTGAAATTATTGATTAATTAAATAATATCGGCAAAAATAATGTATTCATAATATGATCATGTCATTTTCATTTCATAATCCTTAAAAATCCTTAATAATCCTTCTTGAGTTAATAACAAAACTTTTTTAAATTACTTTTAGAATTGTAACAATTTTGATGATTTTTTAATAAAATTCATTTTTGATAATTGATAATGGTATAATCTTTATTTAATTCATTCGATAATTCGAAAATATTTTTCTAATTGTGTCACTTTTAAAAATAGCGATATAATGGTATTGAAAATTTCGACAATTTACTGATAAATAAAACATTTAACATTACACAAGTATTTTCCTATTAATATTAAATCATAACAAGAGTACTTTTTCCATTTTATTTGCATATTATATAAGGGAAATGATAAATTAGAGATTCATATACAAGACGTGGCGAACTGCGAAATGCGCGTAATTTACTCCGTTGTAATCTCCGTTGAAAATCAGCGGATATTTATATTCGATTGGATGCATCTCAAGTAAAAAAAACTATTTCCGATAACGTAATAATCGATAGGATGCTGCAAAAATTCGCATGGAGACGACTCACGCGGTGACCCTTGCGAATCCGGATATTTGACCACGATTTATCGGCGGGACATCGATGGCTACTAGAGCGAAATCAATTTCCGCGCGAACGGTGGACGATCTTTCACGGTCGATCTCATGGTGGCCTTCTCGGCCAAGGAGAAATCGAAGGAAGAATCGCGCTGGCAATATGCAACGTAGACTAAGCATCCGTATACCTGAAGATCGCGGCACGAGAGTCGTGTACGGATAGGTACGGGATTCGCTTCAAGCAGCGCGAATCCCGGACTGGCATAACTTGTTCAACACGTTCCTCGCGCGATGGGGTCATCGTCGAAGGAGAGGAGATGCTGCACTGACCGTCGGGGTCACCGCGGGGTTGCGCCGCGGCAGCGTACACGTGGCAGCCTGCCGCCGGCAATTCGGTTGCTGGCAATGCTGGCAATAGTATTCCAGTCGTGGATATTTCGCGAGAGCTCTCTCACCGATATAAATCACTTGAGATAATCATGGTCGATGGCCGCTTAATCGTACGACACATCATCGATGCGCGAACGCGAGAAGCCCATTCGGCGCGTGAGTATGTGATCACCGCGTCGCGTCATTAGAAAAGATCGACCAATTATTACGGAAGAGATATATGTGCCCATAGCGATTGGACGATCGGTGAAAAGTTCAATCACGGCGCTAACCCGACGATACGTTGACCTCCGACGAGCGAGCAGGTGTTCGAACAGAACGTACGTAGCCGATGACCTTATCCGGCGTGAATCTCGCTAAAAGGGTAAAACCAGTTATGTGCTCTAAAAGAAAACTCGCGATGGATCATCATTACCGGTAATGATAGAAATTGAGATTCACATGAATATAACTGGACTTTAAGGACTTTAAGACTATATCCGGATTTATTGCTTTATTATATTTTTTTCCTCGATGTCTATCCCTTAGTATCGATGAATCATTCATGTTCTGTACATTTCTTTTCTTTCAAGTACTATATGAGCAGCTGGTTAAATAATAGTTTCTATGTCTCTACATCCTTTTTTTCTTTTTTTTAATACACAATCTTAAAAATATTTTCTAAAAAGTGAAGTATATTTAAGAATCACTTAATTTTTATTTATTATTATTATATTATAAAATATGGCCCAAAAAATAATTATAAATTATAGTTAAGTTATAATGATTTTTTGCGATAATGATACTTATAATTATATTATAATTATACATTTTCGATTGCCAATCATTTATATTTGTTGATAGAACTATAATTATTACTATAATTATTACTAACATTATAATAATAATCATAATTATAGTAACATGTAATTACAATTACAAGCAAAAATTTTTCTGTCAGTTTATACATGTAAAACTGATGAAAATTAACTCAGACACGAACGATCATATTGTATATAACAAATTTGATAATAAAGAAGCGGAAAATCATCATATTAAGAGGGAGAAGGGGAGAAGGAAATATAGCTATAAGACGAAGGACACACTAAAATACATCATATTGCGATTCTTCGTGAAATCAAAGAGCACATTTGAAGACGGTTCCATCCCTCTTTAGCCTGAATGACGAAGCCGGGTTGGCAATCCGAACGGGAAAAAGGTGTCGCGATAATGCAGTTTCCACAATTTCTGCTACGAGCGCGATTCTTTCTAATTTCGTGTCTTCTCCTCCTGCCTCGTCGCGTCGCCACGCGCTCGGATAATATCAGAGCGAGCCGGAGCCCGGAGCCAGAGGGCGGACGCACGCCTCCGTTACTTTTCTAATGACAACGGCGCCAATCGGGGCGGCCCCGCGACAAAAGCAGGATAATGAGAACAGAAGTAAATCATCGACCATTGTGAGGTAATCCCCTTGTATTGTCTGCCGGTACGCGCGTGATGTATTATGTTATTGGGGCGAACGAGCAACGAGCTAGCGCCAGTCGCAAAGACGCCGTGAGCTTTTCCGTCGTCTTCTTTGAACGCTTCTTTCGCGGTCTCTAATTTTGCATTTCTCGCCGGGACCATCCTGGCGTCCTCCCGATTGATGCACCTTGAATCGCGCGCAATATGACAATCGCATTAGTCACCTTTAGTTCCTTTCGACGCGTGTTTCGCTAATTTAAAAAGGCCCATTATCGTACACCGGCGCTTATAACATAAATCAAATTCAATTCCGTGCAATAAAAGATACTTGTCTTCTCATCTACTTGTCATTATAACGTGCGATCAATGAAACGCTCAACGCGACTTTCATTGTAAGATGCAAGCGGCTAGTCACAATATTGTAATTCACAGCGCGCATTTGCAATCAGGTCAGAGTTCAACGAAGACGTAGAGGGCTTTGTCCAAATGTTTTGAAAAAGAAAAAATAAATAAATAAAGACTAACTGTGCCGCGCGTCGTCGTGCAACTTGCCGACGTCATTGTTAATAATTTCTCGCGGGGAAATCGCACGTTCACTCAAATATATCTCCTGTTATCGCAGCGCGGATAGCAAACAACCGATCTCACGCAGGACACCAATCGACACGTCAATGGGACTCTCGAGAGGCTTCAACCGCATAATGAAGATGACACGCAATGAATTAGCGGAGCCTGACAATCAATAATTTTGCTGCCGGTTCGGGAATGTGCCGGAAGCGCTTCCACCGTTTATACACACATTCAAGGTATCGTCTACAAAGAAAGGTAAACGTCCCAGTACCCATCGATCGATCGAAGGAGAAACGCGTACCTCGTGTTTCCTTCGTTCAACACCTACGTAAGTTAGACCCAAGTTCTCAAATGGGACAAGCATTCACGGACGAAACGAAAAAATCGAGAACCGTTTCCTTATTGGTGCATTTACGCAACGCGAGAAGACAACGGTGCAACAAACCGTTACAATTCCTTCCTGTAACAACGCGAGAAGAATTCTTTGTCTACACTCTCTCGGCAAAGTCGTCGTAGGAGAACGTTCCGACAATTCATTCTCCGACGACATCAGCTTTGAATTAAGCGCGGTATAATTTGCGATTACGCCAGAACTCTACGACTTTCCGTTCACTGATGCCTTCGTTTCATTTCATTAATCGCGAATCGTCGAATGAGGAACACAGGTTATACCAAAGAAACGGTAAATCTGTTACCTTTAAGTAGATAAATGAAATACTCAAAACACCCTAAACAAATTTTATTTTTATAGTTTATTTTTTTATATATTTTTTAATAATATATATATAAAATTAAATTTACATTATTTTTACAAGAAGAATGTAAAAATGATTATCTTTAAAACTTCTAGATAATTCTTTTTAATTTTCCTTTTCCAAAACAACATTTTAAAAATAACTATGCGTAGAGTGCTGTTGCCACCTACCTACTTAAAGATTAACAGAGACGTATCGCCATTTCAACAATTGACAGGACCTAGTTTAATCCCGTTATATTACTTGATACAACTATCATACGCGATTCCTAACGACCATAGATAATGATGTGCGATATAATGATCTGTGTTCGGTGGCCTCTCGCTCGCACGAAGAATGCCATGTAGCAGAATACCGTTATTGTCCCGCGCCGTCGTCATGCTTTTCGTAAACCTGTCGCCGGGCTAGTCGTAACGTCGAGAATGTATTGATTTTCTTTCGGGCAGAAGAAAATAAGCGTTCGCGGCATTTCAACAATCCGCGTGATCTCGCAATGGGTTGGGATAACGAGCGGTCGGCCAGGAATTGAAAGTAGAACGTCAAGAAGTGTGTCGACGAAACAATTCAGAACGCTCGTTATTTGGCAGGTATCAAAAACCTGACTTCAGAATCAAGCTTTGGCTCGGTTTATTTCGCGGCATTGAAACCGATTAAAAGCGCACATTGATTTTTCGGCATCTAAAAATAATTATCCTGCTGCCTATTCAGTACAAAGAATATCATGATATTATTGTACCATTTTTTTTATAATGACATTAACAGAGATAATAAAAATATTCTATGATTGGTATCAGAAACCTACGTCTTCTGGACGTTACCTTAATTATTTCTTTCAATATTCTCTGTGCCAGAAAATTGGAATTATAATGAGTCTAATAGATAGAATACTTCTGCTGTCGCATCTTTCTTTCCACGCTAAGAATTTCGATAAAATTATCAGAATAACAAGAAGGATCCTCAAAACCAGAAGCAAACATAGAAACCATATCAATCGAAAGATTAAAGATCAGTTATCATAGATACGTAGAACAAGAGCAAGCACATGATTTTGATTGGGATATTAGAAAAGATCAAGAAAAAATATTAAATAAAAGACTCTAAAGATTCTAATGAGCCTATTTACTACTAATATTTAATTCATATTAATAAAAATATGTATGCATGTGTATATTATATATCAAACAATTATCTCATAATATTAAAAATAAAATATAATTTGACTCACTAGCTCGATGTGCAGCAGCGGAATTGAAACTGCATTCAAACTGTAACATACAAATACATATAACCATATTATAGTAGAATTTAAAATAATTAATATTAAAAAAAAAATATTTTGCGCAAATTGAATTTTTCATTCGTCTCTTTTAAATAGATATTTTATGAAATAATCATATAATTTAAAAAAGAACTCCTTTCATTAAATATTAAAATTTTTATTAGATTTTATGAAAATGGAAATCCGATACATGCATAAATATTCTAATTACTTGGAAATCTGCAATGTCTTAAAATATTCTACATTTTAAAATATTCTACATTTATGAATTAAATTCTATTAATATTATATTAAATATCTTATAAGAGAGACAATTTTTTGAATAAAAAATATCTTAAAATGGATTAAACACAAATGCGAATGTACGAACTTGCTTCAGAATGGATATAGATGACATTGTAATGATATGAGCGAGCATCAAAAAGAAATACAATGTTCTTCGTGATCGTTTACGGATCATTTTATTTTTGTATTTTTTAATAAGAAATTTTTTTTTTATGAAAACCAAAAATTATCATAATAATGCTACATTCAAGAAAAAATTTGATCAACAACTCTAAATCAGTTTTTAAATAATTAAAGCATAATCATATTTTCTTAAAGAAAATAAAAAATAAATTTGAAAATGTTAGGGCTTTGTTCCTATATGTTTTCAAATCAATTTGTAACTATCAAGAATCTTTGCATTATAAATTTTTATTGCACAGTGTAATCCAATTGCACAGTTTTCTGATAGTTTGAAACTACATAGTTCGATTGTACAAACCTTTGGAATGAACCTTTGATCTGAAATAATAAAAGACTCAAAATAAAAATAAAAAAATAAAAAAATGAAAACAATTGTAGTTTAAATAAATTTAATTTTAAAAATTATATCTTGTTTCAATAAGTGTCATCTACTACCTTTGTCCATGTCTGAATCTACTTTCGTATGCATATGATTGTATAAATGATGCAAGACAATAGTGAATGAAAAATAAATTATTCTGTTTACACAAAAATAAGACAATGGTCTATAGTTTCCACTGAAATCCTAAATTCTTTAATGAGATTAAAAGAACATATTAAAAAAGAGCGATTTTTGCCTAAAGAAGTACACTGTTAGAAATGTTCTTAAATTTTATTAACTTTTAAGTTACACAATTTGAATTTAATTTCATGACATTACATTAAATTTAATATATTTATAACTAAACAGTATATTTGTATACATGTACATAAAATTTGATGTACTTTTTATGAAAATTTATGAAATTTAATGTACTTTTCATAAAATTTTATTAAAAGTAATTTAAATTTCATAAATTTTTTACTATAATTTAATTTTCAGTTAAATCATTCATTATTTTTAATTTCATTCATAACCACGAGCTTCATTTATATGTAAAGGAAGCTCGTGGTTACATTTCTAACAATAAGCAAAAAAAGAAGTGTTTTTCGTAAGTTGACTTCCTGGATACAATAAAGTTGTTCAAAAGTTCGTGGCGTTTGGAAAAAATGGAACAAAAATATTAAAATTTGGATAAATATTAAAATATATCATATTCGCTCAATTTTTGAAATGTTCTCCAAATACTATTTCTTGAAATATTTAATAATTTTATCGTAATAAACAATAAAGAGCATTCACGTCTATTCAAGATCTATATCAGTCTACACAGTAAAAAAATTATGTATTTGTGTTAGAAACGGTTCACTCACATTCTATGTTATGCCTTCCCAGGTTTGCTTTCCCTTAATCTTAGTCTTAATCTTAGTCTCAAGAAAGTTCCTATCTTTTAACTTTAGTCCTTAAGAACTAATTCTAAGACTAACAATAAGATTAACCCGCCATGAGGTTGGGTATGTCATCACACCTGATTGATTTTGATTTTTACTTATTTTGCGCCGTTTGATTGATACGTTGAGTAAGGATAAGAGTATCCCGGAGAGGGATAAGAAGAAAACAGAAAACTAAAAATTTCTGTACCACTTGCTATAAACCATTGTGCATGGAACATGTCATATTTCAGTGCAAAGACTGCATTACAAACGCAGAACTTTGTGAAGATTAGCTGTTAGATTCTATTATTTGTTTTTTTTTTTTTTAATTTATTTGTTAAAAAGAAAGAAAACTATTTTTTTATTTCTTTAATTTTAAGTCGATACAAATATTCCTGAACACATTGATCTCTTTAACGTTTAAAATTGTTATTAACTTGATAAAATTTTAATAAACATAATTTTCTTATAATTCTGAATATTTTATTTGTAATATTTATTTAGTGAGAAGATCCGTTGTGTCTTATGAAGTATTTTTAGATAATACTTAAAATTAGTACAAAACATCTGTCAAACAAATTCGAGTATGTCACATCCTACCTAACAATCGAAGCAATTTATCACTTAGCCCACGCTGGATTAAGACCGAAGTATAAATTAGGCATTAATAGTTTATGTTAAATTTTTTAACATATTTGAGTGTTAATTTAACATAATGTGATTATGTTATTTAAAGATTTTGTGTAAAATTGAACATTTCTTAGTGTCAAAATGATATAATTTATGAATAAGTGAACAAATAACTCATAGGCATTATTATTCTTTTATTTGAACAAGTAACATAAAAATAATGTGTTTCAAAAAACGTAAATTCTAAGACAAATGAATAAAATATGTATCAATTTAACATATCACAAACATTAATCTTCTGAAAAAAAATATGCTTCCACGTTTTTTTTTACAAACTATAATATTTCGATATTACCTTTTTTTATATTTATTCTCTTACTATAATATTTGTGTTACGTATCTTATAACACATTCATTTTATGTAAAATTAACTCAAAAATTTGAGTGGACCGTTTACGGTTTATGTTAAATTCGACACATTTTTTTCAACAGCTTTTTTGCGAAATAGTATATGTTAAGATACCTACCTTATGATATAAAATGATCATAAATGATTTTTCGATTTTAATTAGATCATTCTCTAGTTAGTTGAAGGCAAATATACTAATTAAAGTTGAAACATTTATGATTATTTTATATATGTAACGAATCTTGCATACATTATTTTGCGAAAAAAATCTTGCCTTGCATTGACTTGAATGCTCCTTATTATTTATTATTAATTTTGTTCCAAAGCCTTTTCTCTCTACATTTACTTTCAAATTTTATCGTAATACCTAAGAGATCAAGATCTATACAACAAAACATTATCCTTCTCTAGTGTGCAATTTCCTCATTGGAAGTGGAGCCTATTCTACAATGTGCTTTTTTTTCCCTTTTCTTGCTTCTTGTTATTTTTTACATCTTGTCTTTTGCTTTTTATCCAGTTTTTTGTTTTATATCGTCTGAGATAAAAAATTAATTTTCGAAAGAAACAAAAAATACATAGCAAAAAATACGAAAAAATAAATTGATAAAACGATTGCAAAGGAGAAAAAAAGTAAAAGGTAAAAAAACAAGAAACAGGAAACAAAGAGCACTATAGAACAACCATAAGCTCAATTCTGGAGGGAATCCACGCAATTAGTACACAAGTAACAAATAATTAAATAATCAGTTACTTACCCAGGGTTGTTCCGCCGTTGCATGATGCCTCCCCGGGCCTCCTCCTCCTCTCTTACTTTCGCATCGTTCGTCAGCTTCTTCATGGCACTCGCACTACACTCACGGAAAACATGGCCCATAGTTTATATACGCTCGCGCACACCAAAATACGATACTCGTACGATACTTGGCACGGCACTCCCGGGACAAGACAATGTTAATCGAAGGCTGCGCGTATAATGCAAGATAAACAAGTGAAAAAAGCGCGATTATACCGGACACCGGAATGTTATTACGCACAATATCTATATCACGACCATCTAGTAAGTCGCCCAACTACGTAAGTACGCAACGGCAGACGTGGACGTATTCAACATGGCGGGTGGAATTCGTTAAGTCCGCTCTACAATTGTGTAAACATAAGGTGATTTTTGGCGTGATTCCAATATCTATCAATAATAACCTTGGTACATGTACCAAACGGTCGCTAAAAATCGCTTATGATTGTAAGTGATTGTAATTGTAAGAATTGACGAATCGCAGTCAAATACGATGAGACTATCCGACTGTGACTGATGAATTTTTACAACTCATCATTTACAACTATATTTAAACAATTGTATATAGATTAATGTAGATTAGACTTTAAATCTGTGATTAACTTCACGGCCCGTATTTAGAATGCGCTTTTATCGATAAAAGCGCATTTTTATCTTTAAAATTTTATAGTATGTGTAACATAAATTATAGTATGCTAGCGCATTAATATCGTTGTAAGCGCGTTCTGAATATGGGCCCACATGTTTAAATTCAATGGCGATGCTACACTTATAATTGCACCTTTGTACACTTTCGCACTTTGAATAATAAGCAACCATTTTGATTTATAACAATTTCGTACTTTATACCCGTATTCATAGTCAGACTTTGTACTTAAGGGCTTAAGCTTCCTTAAATTTATCTTTAGATGTTCAGCAGCCAATGAAATAATTCATACAGTATCTGAAGATAAATTTAAAGAAGCCTTAAATATAAGGCCTGACTATATGGGTATTAATGTAAGCAACTAAATATACGATGAGATTAAAATACGATGCGAGAGAAAATGAAATATGAAAAAAAAACGTGATTATGAGCTACAATGCACACGAGAGATAGAGCTCTCGTCGTCTCTTAAATCAATATAATAGATATATTAGAATAAATTCGTTCCACGACGTTTTATTAAATGTTAATTAATTGAAAAATTCTAAGATAACATGGAAAACTCTAATACATTATGAATCAAGTCGACAGACGAATAAAAGTCCATCCAAAAATATGTAACCGTAATTATTAATATCATATGCACGATACATTTCGAACGCGTAAATTCAGCGACATATCCATGCTATTAATAAATGATCAATGTATCACGATTTTTCAAATTAAGTTACACAACATGACGATTCGCGTATTCCACTCTCTCAATTAAAAAATACTGAGCAAATCACATTGGCGAAAAGTTCAAAGCACGATGCGAAATATATTTAAATTTTAATATTGTTAAAGAGTATTGCCTTGTACATATAATAAAGCATTAGTATTTTAAAATTAACCTAATAAAACAATTTATTTATTTATTGTCCATCATTTTAACATTCAATTAATAAAATCGAATTAATAAAATCACACGAAATATGCGTCTAATAGTCATCACTTGGGCACGTCACTCATGAATCGGCAATTGCGAAAGTTAAGCAATCGTATAGCTTTGCGAATGACTAATTGGTTGTACAGAATATCACACTTTCTCCTAGTACTTACTGTCGCTACCGCGTCTCAAGGAATAATACGACGCACAGAGCGATTCGTGTGCCGCGTCACCTTGTCCGAAAGTCACGCAGTAAATACGTTACATTAATACGCCGCAAAAAAATAACACCAAGGCCGCGCATCAACGGAATTTCTGTTTCCTCGAATTATTTAACGTATTGAAACAAATGTAAGGTAAACATCCCAATGACTAGACATATATCTGAATCCGGACACTTAAATCCATCTACATAAAATCTATTTTATGTTAGTCCAGATCTACAATAGGTGTTTTAAGTTTTAAGTCGCAAGAAATGATCAACTACAGTCGAATGCGAGGAGAATAAATGATTGTGATTCGTCCATTTCTTAAGGGTTAAAAATCTTATAGATCCATATTGCATTACATGCAAGCCAATCTCAAGTTGCGACAGCCAATTTGAAGCGTTGATTTTAAAAGTGACGATTCAAGATTGGCTGGTCGCGTTCTGTATTTTATGTACATCGGGCTTTATACTATACAAAATTTATTATCATTAATCTTAAATGCTTTCTTACAATGTTATAATTTAATATTATTTAAAAATTACAATTATTGAATTTCTAATTGAAATAAAAATAAAACTTTTTCTTCAAATTTTGATTTAACATTGGGTTTAATAATTCCTCTTAAAAAATAATTAATCAATTACTTTTTTTATTAAAAAAGAACTAATAAATTAACTAATTTACAATTAAATGTGTATACAATATTATGTAGGAAATCATCTTTCCTATTCTCCCTTTTTTATATTATTCTTGCCGATAGGTGCAAAATGGTACATTTCTTTGTACACTAAGAAAAAATATATAAGTTAGTTTTAATAAATGTTTAATTGAATATTGCCAACTAAATATTTATTAAATATAAAGATATATTTATTTAATATAAGAAACATTTGATTTAACATTCTTTTTACCTAATAAATATTTATTAATTGTAAGTAAATGTTTAGTTGGCTATATTTTTTTCTCAGTGTACACAAGTATGCGGCATTCGAAATAAAACCTATTAAGATTATACTGGATTCGATTCCTTCGTACAATTTTTCATGGAATAAAATCGTTGCAATTCGTGTACGCGCGTGACGGGAAGAGTTTTAACAAGCCACATAGATGTTTCGCGTCTGACGAAATGAGATTTGAATCTTTCCGGGTGATCGCGAGAGGAGAGCAGACAGGGAAATGGGAGAAGGATTAAGAGAGGAGATATACGCGAAGTGGCGGTGCACATCGAGAAGGATGTAAGTAGAAGAACTCACGGACTGTCACCGGGAGTACAAAGTGCAGGATGGCTGACGCGCCGGTAAAGGAAAGTCAGGAATATATCTCGCCTCTCATCTCCATGCTCTCGTTGCAGTTATATTACTTCGCCTCCTTCTTTGCAAGATTCTCTTCGCCAAGTTTGTTAATGTAAAAGATCTACAACTATTACAATTATTCCGAATATTTACTTGATACACCGAACGCCACGAGAACGAACTGAGAAAAATTTGGTTAAAAATGGACGAACTCAATTAGAATTAGAATTATAATAGACTCAACTAGAAAATTCTGATTTTTAACCGGAATTCCAATTGATGTAGGTTTTTTTTCAATACATGAAAGAATGAAAAAAGAACTTTGCTGAAGTATCTAAAAATTTAATTAGATCTGAATAATTTTGTTAGACTATCAAAATAATTATACAGGACGCTCAAGTTGATTATTTTTTGTAACATTACTCATTATGCTTGAGCGTCCTACATAATTATTTTTATGATTCAGCAAAATTATTTTCAAATCTCTAGCTAAACTTTTAGATATTTCAGAAAAATCGTTTTTTCTGTATAAAAAGCTAATGATATGGAAGTATACTGCTATTTTATCATTTGAATATTTGAAAAAAATGATTGTCAATTGCACAATATACTATGTATACCAGGGTAGCCATAATTTAAACCGTCATGGCTGAAAGCATAACATAGAGCGGTCTGATTTATCGACAGTCTATGTAGCAACGCTCCGTGATATTTAACGATGCTTCATATTCGACAAATTAGTATCACACGGATAGGATGTAATCGTACTTTAACGATCGCAAGAATTACACGACAAGAATCGCATTGAGAATTAATGATAAGTCTCGTCTTGTGTACAATCCCGTGTACGCAGAGTGGCGGAGGCCGGATCATCTTCTTGCTGACCTTGTAAGGAGGCAACCCCCTGGCGGATTCTGTTATGCGAGCAGCTAAACATTTGCAGCACGCTCGAGTATCTATTCCTGTTCTCGGCAGCGCAAACGGCGAAGATTGCTCCAGACTACTGCTCAAACGCAGTAGTTACATCGGCAATACCGAACGTCTTGCTATCTGTCTCGAGATATCGGTCTTGTGCCGATTTAGATTGCCTTTTAGAACACGCTCCAACGAAACAGGATGCCAGGTATTCCTTAATGTAAAGTGAATTTCTCAGAACTGTTTAAAGATTCGTAAGCCTAAGGCTTCTTGCTTTTCATCAAAAATTTTATTCAATCTTTTCATAAAAATTTAAAAGTTAAGTTATAATATCGTTCTTAAAATAATTTTCTATGATATAATTTCATATTTCATGTGGGGTTTTTTTTATAAAGAATCTTCTAGAATTTTCTATTTCCGAAATTCTTTATCTATCTCTTGGAAACAGTAAAGGAGAATGTTTAAAAAAGACCGATTTTTGTGCCTACAAGGTGTAATTAAAGGAAATGCTGTTTTTTTTTAATTTCAACCTTCCGAATACGATATAATGTTAATAAAAAGTTTGAGATCGATAGGGAACACCTTGAAAATTGAGTATGAACATGATATATTTAAACAAATTCCATTATTCTTGCTTACTTTTCAAGATATTCTCCAAATGCCACGAATTTTCAATAATTTTATATTTAGGAGATTAAAATCTACAAAAAAAACACTATTTCTTTTACTTACAAAATAACATTTGCCACTCAGTAAGATATAAAATATTAAACAAAATTGTTAAATAATTTCTAATAATGTTAAACAAATGCATTTTGTTTGTTCTCTAGTTAAAGGAAATTACGAATATCAAATATCTAGATTTTTTCAGTATACAAATTGACACTTGAAAAAATGCTTTTTAAATATTCCAAAATAGCTTATAATTAATATGTGTCTTTTATATTATTGAACTCTACACCATTTCTAACTAAAAAAATTATTATTTTAAACAAAATTGAAAGTCTGTTCTTCAAATTGATTACTGAACGATTGCTTGATTTGCTTCGTGACATTGTATAATTCCATGGGAGAGAATTCATTGAATTCAAACAAGAACGAGTCGTTGTTACCAGACTCGCGGTTATCGAATCCCTTTTTCTACAACACGATAACGCTACCGATAGTTCGACTTAACGTGTCCATGAAATACACTCATCTTGATTTTCATGAAAGAAACGAAATAACGAACCTGGATTCATATCTACCTACCGGAACATGTACACGTGTGCACACAGCACATTCGAGTCGACTGGATAAATTCAAACCGATATAAAGAAATACCGTTACTACCGCATGTCTGTGATACAGTCGTTGCTACTGAAACCGCAGTCTCGTAGCAATACAGTATTCCAAAGAAATTTAAAGACGCGCTTTCTTCCTTCCTCGCATCGTGCATTCGGTTCCTGTTATCGCACTTGAAACTTTGTTCGACATTAATGTCCAAACTCGCCTATCCTGTTTCAAGCTTTACAACATTTGGCTGGAGAGACTTAACAATACAAGTTTTTAAAGACATTTTTATCCTTATAAAAATGTAATATTATATATAAAAATTCAAATATTTATATATAAAAATTCAAATAAAAGATACAAAAATTTTCGTCATAAGTCTTTTTTTCATAAACATATTTTTCATCAATATTGAAATATTGTATTATTTTGTACAAACTAAAGCAGGTACTTATTTTATCTTTAGATATCTATTGATATGGATGTTCAAACGTGCGCATTCCTTAAGTCTTTCATACCAGTTTTTTAAATTTTTAATGAGGTTTATTTTAAGAATTAAACAGGTACATTTGAATCAATCCAAGCGCAAATTTGCGTGCCGATGTGAGAAAATTCACAAACAGGAGACACAAACCGTGATGGAACGCATGGATAGGGTTAAAAGTAGAAATATATCGCAAAATAGGAACGGGCAAACAGCCAAGGATATCGCGCAGAGGGCAGAGGCGGATCGGCAGAGAAGAGGCAAAGAGGCAGGGCAGAGGTACGTCGCGGACCCGTAATGTTAACGCGGGCTAAACTACGCAACCTCGGCGGGTATAAGTCGGGCTATTATCGGGCTATGCGCTGAGAGCCCTCCGCTTTCATCCGCTAATGGGCAGCTCTCCGCTCGTCTGCTCCTTTACTGCGTCATTAATACAAGTTGCACATGTCGAGAGTCGGTGCGCTACAATAATTTACATGAATGGAATTGAAAATTTTCTACTCCGTGGAAGAGAAAAGAAATGCGAAAGAGTGAGAAAAGGCAGTATGGCGCAAAGAGAGAAATAGAAAGAAAGAGCGAGAGGAGGTGCGAGTTAAGAGGAAAAGAGAAGGAGAGAATCAAAGAGCGACAAAGAGGGGATTGCGAGCAAGGAGCAACGGAGAAAACGAAAATCTTCTGACATTTTATGTCAGTAATTACATGAAAGATAGTATAACCCAACCGACAGACCGACCAAATTTATCTC
The DNA here is from genome assembly GCF_001594045.1 of Atta colombica. NCBI lineage: Eukaryota > Metazoa > Arthropoda > Insecta > Hymenoptera > Formicidae > Atta > Atta colombica. Next base: position 1,010,285 of record NW_017259267.1, on the reverse strand, counting down.
CCCTTTCTGCCTGTTCCGAATCAACCAACCAATTCGTATCTTCCCCTTTCAGCTATCGACCTTTTAACCTCCGTTACTCATTTCTTCGACTATGTCCTCCCTGTTCTCGCGTGACTTTTCCTGTCTCTCCACATATTCATGCGGGGACGCGAATGACAAGGTCGGAGAACGAGCAAGAAAGGAAAAAAAAGAAGAAAGAATCCTTTTTATGTTCAGTTTGTACATGAAGTGTGTCCGATTGAGGATTTAACTACGCCATGAGGCCGAGCCCACCTTTCTTTTCCGAGCACACCCTCGACAACCCCCTAATGTAATAACGCTCTCGTCGGCCTCCTCGGACGAGCTCCCAGGCGCGAATTCTGTAGAATGTAATACGACTACGGCGAAGAAGCCAGGGAGAAGCGGATTTACCTATCGTTGACCCCATGCACTTTATTATGCGCGGTGCCATGAGTTAGCGCAAATAATGTCGTCGTAAAGCAATCACCCTGGCGCGATCCCCCACGCCTACATGTGCAGACACTGCAGACTTCCATGCGAGAACGATACCGCGTCGTACGGGTGAGAATGTACGAATGCTCGTAACTATCATCTGTGCACATCGAGTCGATGCGCTGCGTGAATTAATGGCAACTTGTGAGCTCTATGAAATAAATCCGATTTCATCCTCGTGTTCGTTATGAAAAATCACCGTCCATTCGCCACGGAGAAGCCATGATTTCTCGTCGATCCAACTTTTTGGTCATCAAGAAGAATCCGCTAGGTTACATTAACATTTTCACCGATAACACCCCGTGTCGAAAGTTATGATTACACTACATGTATAATTCATACTTCGATAACAATGTCCTGTGACCTTTATATAGCCTGCTTTCTCGTATCTGCTTTCAAAAATGTGCGAAACGCTGCGCTACATTGTAGTCGACTTTTCACGAGAGTGGAAGTTGCAGATAATACATTACTCGATAAAGATTGTGTGGATAATCCGTTGCACTTTTAGAGATGCAACATGCCTGAAGTGTGGAATATGTATTTCTCAGTTCTCCACGACATTTTCTGAAGGAATCGAAAGACTTTCAGTACATCGCTACACGAGAAAGTTGTATGACTTTGCAACCTGAAGCTACGTTACCAACTAATAATTTATTTTTCCAAGTTATATTGCAACAATTTCGAAACATGATTATAACCAGAAATGTGTACGGTATACAACTCCATGCAAACATGACACGTACGTATCGATCTTTCAAGTTTCTAAGAAGTAGTATAATTAAACTTCGACTTCTCTCAAACAGCAGTATAGATGTCTTGCAAATATACACGATCAAACTAAGCAAAATAATTTGCATATTATAACGTACTAAATAATCATTAGAATACTTTCTCTCTTGAAAATTAATTTACAAGATAAAAACTCTGTCAGACGTCCGGTTGAGATATTATCTTACTCCGGATTTTACCGCTCATTTTATCGTTTCTCGCGAGATCACTGCAGGCGATCGCCGACGTGGTTTAACTTTCCGAGTCGTGTCGCGGACTTGGAGCACTCCGAGTATATAGCAGATCGTTGCCGAGTTCTTCGTCGACATCACCCCCGGCTACTCGGTAGCTATAGAGGCCATACGTCAACGTCCATTACATTTCCACCCCACTGCTGGCTTTAATGTTTTCGACTCGGGCACTCTTTATCCCACCTTGCAGCTAATTAGCGAGCCAGATACCGGACACGCGCTTCCAGTTCTCTCTCTCTCTCTCTCTCATACCAGCAGGCATACACACGCTTTCTGCACAAAGTCCTTCTATCCGCCACCCCTTCGTCCACCTCGACCTTACTCTCATAGGGACCTTGTGTTTCTTGCTTTTCTCGCTCTCTCCCGTTCTCCCTGTCTACCCCGTTACCTATGGTTCTTTCTCTGCCCGAGGGACACGTCTTTCTCGTTCTAGCCGTCGCGGAACCGGCCCGGCTTCGCGATTATTCCAAACTCATTTTAACTCATTACCCGGGTCCGCCGTTGCAGAATGGCGCGTCGACAAGTGTGCCGTACGTGAACATGTCGGTATACGATGCTCGAAAAGCTGGAATATAAATATGAAAATTCGCACGAGGGGCATCTCCCTCGCGTTCGTTCGTGACCGCTCTTGTATTCCATATATGCGTATACGACGATTCCGTTAAAATTTATTACCGTCATGATAAATTCTTGTTGAATGCGTGTCATAATTTTCGAACCGTTACGAATCGTATTTTAAAGGGAAAAAGATGAATGATTTATTGAAGAATGATTAGCCAGGATTAAACAATATATCCCAAATGAAAAAAGATAAGCTATGAAGAATATTCACAATTGAATACATCCAGAAATTATAATTAATCTCTATTTTTTTTCACTGAAGACGTAGTTATTATTTAAGTATTAACTGATTTACTTGCGAAATGATGTTATTTCGTAATCGTTTAGACGTGCAAATTTAAAACTCGATAGAATGATCGTTGTTGAAGAAACTTTTTTGGCAAGAAGATTACGCGATCAGCTAAAGCGGGCATTCAATTTCGAGTTCTTCCCAACTCCATTAACTACTTCTCCAAGAGGATACTCCGGCAAGCAGCGATCTCTCCTACGGTCATGGGAGTAATTCCTCTCCGACTTTGACCGGTGTGTACATGGTGGACGGGATAAGTTTCGAGCTGATCATTAGGTAAGTTTAGAAAAAGGGCCACTCCGAGGTTTCATTAGGAAATGGATGAAACAGTGGATATACGAGGATTGGAAAGGAGGCGGTTCTGTAATAGCAGGAAAGGGGAAAGCTTTGAAGCTCGCGATGACTCGAACTGATAATCCATTAGGATCCGTCTACTTAGAGTATAACATCTATTTGAATGCAAATCAATAGGGAATGGGAAAGGACGGTAGTCAGTAATTGGTCCGGCTTTATTGGAGCTCTCAGTGTCTCAAAGAGCATCTCGTTCGGTCATCTCCTCTCTTCAGGCTCCGCTTCAACGTCTCCTGCTTGTCTCTTCTCCCTTCCCGTTCGTTTCTATCCCTCTGTCTCATGATCTCTTTCCGTATGTTTCTCTAGAATTGCTCTTCCTCTCTCGTTGCCCTCACAAATCTCTGTTACTTCCGTTATGTCTGCACACTCGTCGTACAAAATGTAACTCTCGACGGTAATTAACCGAGATCTCGTTCTTTTTAGCCAGTTCTATCAAAGCATTCAGTATCTAAATTTATCCTAACAATTGCGAATTACTACAGAATAATTTGTTATTAAATATATTGTTCTTATTAATGCGGATTCAATTTAAAGTTTCAATAGCAAAAGCGCTGAATAGAATATCATGTTCTAAATATTCACTGTTTTCATTAATTCTGACAACTTTAAACCAGACCTCTATAAAATTTATTTAAAATGAAGTAAAAACAAAATTTCGTCTCATCATTAAATCTTGATATTTAAAAATATCACAACATTCAATATTGAGAACATTAGTGTCACGTTTGGCGCCGTTTAAATGTCATCCAAAAATCAAAAATTAATAGATTATTTCTATTTAGAAATTTCTATTTAGAAAAGTAAAAGAATCCCTCAATTTTCTCAAACTTTCTAGAGCATTTTAAGGCGCGACACGCTAATGCCCGATGTGTAACGCTTTTTACAATTTCGACAAATCGGACAAAGAGTAAACTAATGAGAAAGGCATTGAAGCGTCACAGTGTTCCCGTTCTCCTATAATATAGTTTGCGACAACTCTCTCTCTCTCTCTCTCTCTCTCTCTCTCTCTTTCTCTCTCTCTCTCTCTCTTTCTTTCCTAGACAGGTGCAGAGCGATTCATTCCCCGTCGTTGCGTGAGTGCTAACAGCATGGCGAGAGATGAAATTAATTCCAGCCACGTTCGAGCCACTCAATGGCTTCTTACTTTCCGTCGTCTTACGGTCGCGCACAAGTATCGCGAGTTCACGTTCGGTAATGGCTTGTAAGAGGAAACGCCGAAGATTTATAGGTTGCCACAACGAAAATGTGTGCGAGTCAACAATACGCTGATACAATATACACCGAGGGGGATGACGGCGGTGACGCGATAGTGGCTGCCGGTATACATGACCTCCGACAAAAACGCGTACATACAATCGGACTGGCACGGATTGCGAATGGGAGTTTCTTTTCGCGCAACCGCCATGATTAACGATTGAACGCACTCGACTTCCGATCCAAGACACTTCGACATTCCGCGGTGAAGAACGGTTGCCCTCGCTGCCACTCGCGTTCTCTCCTCGATCGCACGTTCGATTTTTACTTCCTTTCTCCGTGCTACCCTGCCCGCATCCGAAACGTTTCGCGCCTTCGTATTCATTGATATATCGCGAGCCATCCATCTCCTGTTTCCGAACAGCATTCCATTTTTCTGCTTGCGAAAACGAGGAGAGAGAAAAATCAATGCGACTTCTCGAAACGGCGTCCGTAATGTTTATACTGTACAAATGTTATTTAAACATGTACCACAAATTTCCTTTCCTTGATTTTCCATTTAGACTATTCATCCTATTTAGAATATTCATGAAAGTGTTGCACATTAAAATATTTAATTCAAATACTTGTAAAGCGCAAATAGAATTGCTGCGCAAAGATATATATATATATATTTAGATTTATAATGTCAATGAATGATACATAATTATAGTTAATCATTTTTATGGAAAAAATGATTTACTAAATGATTAAGATAGATTAGTAGAAGACTGATGAAATCATATGTTATTATGTGTGAAAGCTAATTGAAAAATTAACATTAGTAACATAATCATACATTTATCGATTTTAATCAACGATATTCTCATATAATTTCTTTTTGAAGCAAGCAACAAGATAAACTTATTTACACGATGCTTTTATTAGTAATTAACGTGCTAGTTTTCTAGCAATCTAGAAAATTAGCAGCTAAAAATAATATTGTTCCCTTTTACTATAACTAAAAAAATTAAATAATATCGGTAAAAATATGTACTTTTAAAAATATAACCAAATGTCGTTTAGAATTTTTATTTCACAACTCATAAAAACCTTTTTCAGTTGTGATTCTGATCCTATCCTACAAAATTATAATAAATCCAAAATAATTCGTCACAAATCACATAACTTTAAATAGTAACAATTCATATACATATTTATTTTGAATAACTAAAATTATTAAATTCAAAATAAAATAAAACAATTTTTTTTAATTTTGATTATCAAAACTGTCTTAATTCTAAATTCCCTTCTTTTTATTCACAAAAACGATAATTTAAAATATGTCACTTGTAAAATTTATTATCTCTCTGAAAACCTTAAGAATGATACACAGTGAGAGCAAAAAGTATTCGTACAAGGAAATTTTTTATAAAAAAAAGTCTTATTTATAGAAAATAAACATTAATTAACAATTTTATACAATGAATACATTCTGTTTTTACATAAGGAAACGAACTTCGTATGTATTCCTGATTTTAGAAGCTAAGTGTCTCGACTGTACGAATATTTTTTGAGTATCCAAACAATACAATTTTTAATTTTCGCTTATTTTTTAGATGATATGTTTTCTATAATTAATAGCAAATTCCGTCACTTGCACTACATTAAATTAATGCATTCTAAAAGCTACTTTG
>NW_017259267.1:997337-1004543 GCF_001594045.1 Atta colombica | reverse complement strand
ATATATCATTTCATTATCAAGGTTATATCGTATCACTGCATTGAGATAGTTTATAAAGCAGCTTTTAATATGCACTGATCCAGTGTAGTGCGTTTGAGTGATCGAATTTACCACAATACACAATACAATTTTTAGTATATATAATTTTAAGAAACATACAGTCTATTTTATTTTTTATGAAAAATTATAAATTATTAACCCAACAAGAAATGATCGTCAATTAAATGTCGAATCGATGTTGAAATCATCATATCGATGTCAATTCGACATCAATTCGATGTCTCATTTCTCGGTAGATAATATTTACTTTTTAAAAATAAAGTTTTTTAAAAAAATATTTTCTCTGTACAAATACTTTTTGCACTCACTATAGGTGTTATTTAATAAATGGATTGTGAAGTTAAAGTTAGTTTATTTTTTATTGAAAGATAGTGTTTCACTTATTTTGAATTAAAAACTATTAATCAATTAAGAACTATTAAAAACTATTCAAACAATATAGTTATCAAAGTACATTTAATAAACGTTAAAAATTGCGTAATAAATGTATAAACTGACAAAGAAACGTTTAAACTTTGATATGTTTTTTGAAAACTATTTAAACTTAAACGTTACAAAAATGTTTACGAGTATAAGACGTTTGTAACGTGTGTTAAACATTTTTTTTTACTAGTTTAAAATACTGTTCTTATACGAAATTTTTCGACGTTTTAATAAATGTTATAGAAATGTTTATAAGATGTTTGTAATATTTATTAGGCATTTTTTTACTAATTTAAAACATCATTCTCAAACAAGAATTTTCGGCATTTTGATGAAATTATTTAACATTAATAACGTCTATTTAATGTTTTTTATACAACATAAAAACATTTCGGGTATACGTTTTTCAAATGTCTGCTTGGATATTTTCCAGTAAATTTTTGAAAAAAGTTTCTACTTCGCTAGAAAAACAGCACTATAGTTGTTAAAAAAGCATCGTGCAAATGAGATTTAATTTAAAATTTAAAAAATTTAAATTATTTCCTCACGCTATGATTAAAGAAATAAGACAGCAAAATGTGCGCGCGAGTAATCTATCCATTGAAATTAATGTGAATGCAAGAAATAAAACATTCCGTATATACGTTTACTTTTCAGCGCTTTGAATATTTCGTGGCGGTTATGAGATATCAACAAAAACAACGTCGTTCGGCCGGCAGTTAGTTTTTTTTTGTCAGCGCCTATTGTGTTTACCGGCGGTAACCGCGGCACGCGGGCGCCGTGTCGAGCTGTGTTGTTATGTTATTCTCTCTCAACGCTCGAACGAGTTGGCTGGCACGGCACAAAGCGCCCAATATAGTACGTCGTTACGTTATTATCCCTCGAGACGCAATAGCGAGTGCTTAGAAGAATGAGCGATCATTCTATATGAACGATTAGTGATTCACAAATCCGTGTGATTACTTAACTCCCGCGATTAACGATTCATAAATGTGTCAAATCGACGGCTATTTATCGGGACATATATTTCGTATGATTCATTAATTTGAAGTAGATATCGTAATTCAAGTAATGATAAACCGTGATACATCGATCATTTATTAACAGTATGTATATTTCGCAGAATTCCCGTTCGCAAATACATTGCTCGTGTACACACTGAATTTTGATTGCACATTTTCATATGATTTTTCTTAATTGAGATTTTATTTTTTAGAATAATGACTTTCTACAATAAACCATTATCTAAGTTTTAAATTTTAAGTCGTAAGAAATTGATCAATCACGGTTGAATGTGAGAAGAATAATTGATTATGATTGATCGATTTCTTACGGCTTGAGACTTAAAGTTTATGCAATGACTTATTGTATTGTAGAAAGTCCACAAGATTTATTCAAAAAAAGATTTATTAAAAAACTTTGGAAAACAACGAATTTTTAAGACTTTAGATATCATATTGCCTTAATTAATTATTATAATAAATCGATTAATCCGCAATTATTTCTAATTCTAATATATACATTTATTCACCTCTGTTAACCTGGCTCCACTTTTTCAATATTCACGTATGTCATATAATACACAAAATAACAATTAAAACAAAATTATAACTCATTCTTCAAAGTACGAGAGTGTACAAAGGTGCAGCTAGGAGCAACAGGTGTAGCACCGCCGTAACGGTTCTTGAAACGCGTGAAATTGATCGCAGATTTCCGTCGCCTTTAATTTAGTGAACAACAAAGATAAAAGTCTATTCGCGTTGCGTATTTTTTGCACTCAGCGTTCTTCGTCTCCTTCTTCAACGTTCGAATGTATGTATATTCATCTCCTTCTAAGTACAAACTTTTTTTGAATTTCAAGTAATGCGAACAAACCTAAATGTAAAACATCATGCGCTTATGCGCGAAACGAACGCACTCTAAAGTTGATTTGAACGGTTAGTGGAAATGTACCTATAACCGTTTGGTCGCGAAGCGGGTGTGGCGGGCATGGCGGGCATCGTAGTTCGAGTCGTATAATCGCGCTCTTTTCGCTTATTTCGTCTTCCCTTGCAATATGCTACGCGTTGCATTTGATTAACATCATCGTGTCTCAGAAGTACCGTGCCAACTGCCAAGTGTCGCGCGAGTATCATATTTTAGTAATCGGTGTGTATGCGAGTGTACTGTTTTCTATGAGTGTGTGAGTGCCATGAAGAAGTCAACGGACAACGCAAAAATAAGAGAGGAGAAAGTCCGGGGAGGCATCAGGCAGAATAATCTCTAGGTGAGTAATTTATTATTTGATTGTTATATTTGTTACTGCGGCATTAATCATTCATTCCTGATAAAATCATACATGTTGCACTTCCTATCTTGCTTCTCACAGACAACATGCATATCTAAAAGACATCATAATGATGACATTAATGACATCTTTTGAAACATACATATTTAAAAGATTATTTAAAAATATCACAAAGCATCTTCTGAACAATTAATGTAAGTTCTTTTTTGTGTTTCATTTTTCATAAATGATTCTCTCTCTCTCTCTCTCTCTCTCTCTCTCTCTCTCTTTCAAAATATTTAATCAAATATTGATAATATTACATTCGTGAATATATGAATATATATATAAATATAATGATGAATGTATGGATATAATATTTTCAAGCTGTATTAGATTTATATCATTAGGATTATTTTATTATAAATATTAAACTTTCATTTTTATCAGATTTACAAAAATTGTTATACTTAATGAAAGGACTTTTCTCGGAAATTATATGATTATTTTATGAAATATCTATTTAAAAGGGAAGGACGAAAAATTTAATATATGCAAGATAATTTTTAGAAATATTCATTATTTCTAAAGGAGTCTATAATATGGATACATTTTTACAGATTATTACGGTTACAATTCTGCCTTTGCACATTATGTGAATTGGTGAATCAAATTATTTTTTATTTCAGGTAATTATTTAAAGGTAATGATCTATGAGAAGTGTCTCTTGATAATTATTGCATGTATTTATACATGCATTTCTCTGTTTATGAACAGAAAAATGTGTGAATATGAATTTAAAAAAAGTATTAAAAGTATAATAAAGTAATAAAAGTATAATAAAGAAATAGATTATTGAAATGAATGATTATTGAATGATTATTGTAAATATTTTCAAAATTACTTCTGAAGTAAGCTGGAGATATAGTGAGAAATATAATAGATATAATATTTCACACATTATATTATATGTAGTAGGGAAAGAGATATTTATCATTAGTAATTAATCTAGATCTTTTATAACACCAAATAAATATTAATTTTTCATGCAAACTGATCAAAAATCAAAAATACGCAATGGTATCAAAAATTAATATAAGCATACTATGTGTATTATAAAAAGCATAAGTTTCTATTAGTTTTTCATTTTGCTGTGAAATTTTATATTAAATCAAAGTAGTTGTCTTGCTGATACTTTTTTATTGAAGCTATTTACGAAAGTAATGCTAGAAGTGATAAACCATGAGTACATATATCCGAATGAGCTTAATTATTGTACTGCGGAATTAAGTGAAATAAATGTAATTTGCATAAATAATGAATTCGACAAAATTGCGATCGATGGTATAATCAGCGTGCGAATGGCTCGTGGTCCAATCGATTTTCGTCTCGTCGAATGAGTTAACATTCTAGAATTAATGGAAAATTACATTCGCTGTAAATAAAGCTTTTTCTCGATATTACACTCGCTTCCTTTCGCGCGACGTTGATCGTCGGATTTATAAAAACGAACTTGTCAGTTAGGTAACTTTTTTTATCATTAGCTATAAATGTCCTGCAGCAAGCAAATGTCGATTCGGTAGTAGTAATTTTATTTAATCGTATAGACTCATTTAAAAGGATGCTTTAATTAACGTAATAACTAATACATAAATTCGAACTCTACAAAGTGCAAATACTTGAACTTACATCAGTCGACATCGTTACTTTGCACAAGAAATAATATTCTTAATCATTAATAATTCCATGAAATATCTTCAGACATGAATATACTCAAGAAGAGGGGCTTATCTTTGTTCTCGCCCTTAATTTTTGACAAGGAGAAACAAATTATTATATAAAAATTATTTTTATACAAGAGCCAAACGTTCATTGCCCGATTAGTAGCTCATGCGTTGTTCGTAAGAAAATTTGCTTAAGATCTTCGAAGGCTGACTTTAATATAAGTATTTTAATAAGTTTTGTGTCAAGATAAATTTTTCTCGATTAAAATTTTATAAATAATTCTATTGAACGCACTCAAGCTGAGACATAGCGTTGTTCAAATGATTTAATTTCATGATATTCTCTTCTTTCTTTCATTTTTTATTTAATAAAGTGTATAATTCAATGCAAGATAGAATCATTTGCATCATTATTGCGTAAGAAATGATATCTCCAATCGAGAGCTAATATTATTACTATCATTGGGTATCTATCTGGCTTGGGTCGCAAAATCGCACTCTCACTTGGTCCAGTTTATCACTTATGTTTTCTATAATGTTTTCAACAAATGCGGTACATGTAATTTTACAAACACTATCACTCGCCGGCACATGTATTCGCCGCTAGTGTCACGAAATATCTACCTTGCGCCAAGCAGGGTCGTTCTCGTGCAACCCGACATATATCATTCCCAGTTTCCACGGTCCTCAAGCTGATCCCCGCAGGAAGAATGAACGGGAAACGAAACAGCTGATAAACAACGACACGTTGTACCCCGCTGTTGAGGTTATCTGTCCGTCTGCACTTTGCCAACTCACGGATTTCTTCTCACCGCGTATATTTACAATCGAATCGCAACGTCGAAGTGAAAGTTCAATCGTACCGCGGCGTGCTATTCTTTTTCCGATTGTCTCGTCATCGCGAAGCGGAACATAACGCAGCACACGCAGAGAGAAAGACAAAGAGATAGGTAAAACGTTTATTGTTGTCTAAGCAATTCTTAGACTTCTTCAAGTCTTCTTTAGGAACGTACATATAATATAGAAATTAGAGAAATTAAAGCGTCAAGTGATAAAAGATTATGGAAAAAATTGGATGGTTCAGCAAAGCTATAACTGTACGAGTTCAACATCTATAACTGAAAAAATTTGATAGTTCAAAGAAGATATTTTTTGCTACTATAAACAAAATTGCTAATTGTTTTCATCAACAAATTTTTTTCATTGTAATAATAAAAATACACATATCTTCTTAGCTAGCATATTTTGTTCTGTGTATTGGAAAAAATTTAATTTACATATATATTGGATCGAACTTTTTTTTTAGAAAGTTGTCTTTGCTATATTAACAAATTTGTTGTGCTATTACAGTGCTAATTTTATCCAGTTGTACAACTTTGCTATCTTAACATACACGGAAAAGAAATCTTATATTTAAGTAATATTTTTTTTAGTAGCTAAGTAAACATTTTCTTATTGTAAATAAATATTTATTCAAAAAGAAAAGATAATACTTAAATGAAATAATATGTGTTTAGTACGTTTAGTAAATATTTATTTGCAATAAGGAAATGTTTGCTTATCTACTATTCAAGAAAATATTATTTAAATATAGAAATTTTTTTTGTAGAAAAAAACTGACTGCCCATATACTATAATTGTAGACTTGCTGAATCAGTGAAGATTTTAGTTATTTTAAATCTTTTTCTTGTGATAAGATAAACAAAATGAAATAAAAAGTAAAATCTACAAAATGTACACAAAGAACAAACAAACAAAAATTATCTACAAATTCTTGTTATCAGATAAAAATAAAAATAAGTAAAGGATATAAGAGTCAAAAATAGTAAAACTTTAATATGTCAATTTTCAATTTTCTTATTCTCGACATCATTAATTTAAATCCTTATCATTAATAAAAATCTTTGATAGTATGACATATGAAAAATTTTTATTGTTGTAAGACATTTTATATGTGATACCATCAAAGATTTTTAAATTAATGATATCGAGAATAAGTATTAGAAAATTGACGTATTTATTAAAGTTTTACTGTTTTTGACTCTTATATGCCCTTTACTTATTTTTATTTTTATTTGTACACAAAGAAATAAGAATTGAAGTAGTACAGGTGAGTAACAGAGACGGTAACACGGTAGCTAAATTTATCCTCATCGCTGCAAGTGACAGAAGAGAGAATGCTTGCTTTGCCTGAAGAGAGAATGAGAAATACAGCGTCTCAGTTGAACGATCATCCCCTCTGCCTCTCTGAGAGACGAATTCTCACGCTTCGCATTCGATATATGCATACATTGGGTGATTCTCCGACTTAATAACACCTGACTGCCGCTTCGTTCGCGCGGTGTAAATTAATGCCCGCGGCTCGCAATGTGTAGAGTCTGTAGAGAATCTTTCTACGCACACAAACGCGGAGTTCTCAGTTCTCGCTGCCCCCGTTCCCCATGAAATTTTTCTCGCTGCTCGCCCACTTGCTTCACTTTCACGCGACGAGCTGCGCTACCGAATGCATCGCTTCTCTCGCGTAGGCGTCTTGCAAGAAGCGATTTTGTCTCGACAGCGTTACGGTAGAAATGTCGCGATTCAGGATATCGAACTGGATATAATATAATGATGCAAATGCAATCGAGATTGTATTATAATTTCTATCAGAAATTACATAAATATTCAGATGTATTTATATGTAAATACTCTTCGAGATATTACATAGAGATATTTCAGGTTTTAATTTAAATT
>NW_017259267.1:981385-997237 GCF_001594045.1 Atta colombica | reverse complement strand
CTATATATATATATATATATAATTTTAAGCATAAAATGTTAAACATGAAAGTCATAATTCTTCAAGGTCGCTCAGCAATGTTTCAGTGCCAGCATCATGATTACGGAACGGCTAATGCTCTTCAAAACGCGTATTCGCTCTGCTTTTCAGTAAACGCTAACCAAGTTCGAAAGTAGTTAAGAAGATTCTAACGAGATACCGGTCGTTATGCTCGCAGTCTCAATGCGCGTTCGCAACTCTCACTGCGTTTCGTTAACGATTTCCATTCCGCGACAACGTCCAGGTGGAAGCGATGAAATGAGATTTTGCCAGTCGACGTTGTACTCATGGTTCTTATGTGCTTTCCCGCGTAAAGTATGCGCCCGGTTAATGGCTCCGCAGAGAACAGATATTGCATGGAGACGCTTGGACTCCGTGGTAAGGTGCTACGGCAGGCAATTAATTCCTCCGGTTAGACTTCCGTATCGGAAAGAGATAAACGCCAGACGCTCTCGGTCGAGAGACCTTAGGATCGTATATTACCACGCAGTTTTGCGAAATCCTTTCCCAACTGCTCGTCGTACGCCACGCTTGCAAGAACTATAGTTTTAAAGAAGTACGTAGAGCCTTCTTGACTTCCCTTTGACTCTGGACAAGTTATATAATATAATATTTAGCAAAATATAATTGTTGATAAAACCAAGTTATTTCATATGTATAATATTATCTTTTTGCAATTACTGATTGTAAACGGAAAGAATAATTTTACTGTAGTATCTAAAAATTTAAATAGATACAGATTCGAAAATAATTTTATTGAATTATCTAAATAATTATGTAGAAAACTCAAGCATAATGAGCAATTTTGCAAAAAATTTTAATATTAGACAACCGATTTGAACATCTTACATAATTATTTTGATAATCCAAGAAATTTATATACGAGCTTGTATCTAGAATTTTTTAATATTTCAGCAAAATGTATTATTTATATTTTATATAGACATAAATAAAAGAATAGATTGTGCATTTCTAAGAAATCATTACAAGGAGTGAGATAGCTTCGTAAGTAACTTAAATCATATCGAACAGAACAAAGAGAACTTTTAACAAAATTATTCAATAAAAAAGGATAATCAAGCGTGGAAATTAGTGCGCACAAAAATGAAGTCAGATATAAAATATGAAGTAAATTTACTTAAGTGAAGAGCATAGTATTACATGTTTCGGCTCACTTTTGAATTCTCTTTAAAATTATACATGTAGTATCGATCATGTAAAGTAATAAATGTATTAATATGCCATAAGAGTTATTGTGTAAATAATGTATCATTCATAGATGATTATGAAAGAAAGGATGTGTGGAAAGGATGTCTTTGTTTCCTAAAGATTAGATCAGCTAAATAAACTCCATATTAATCTGGATCCTCCAGCGCAAATCGAGTTGGGACGTAGTAAAAATTTAGTGTTATTTTATTGCTAATTTGTTGCTCTAGACCGAATTTTGTTGGTTCAATCATTTAGCAGCAAAAAAAAAAGAAAATGAAGGATCCAAGTTAATAGCAAGCTGGACTTCCATAATGAAAAATTATATATAGAGCTGTGATATAAAAAAAACAAGTATATCAGATTTTGTTGCTTTTTTGTTGTTCCAAGATAGTGCAAAAACATCGACAAAATTACATTGTTAAACAAATATCTATATAATCGGTGCAAAATTGCACCGTCACGCATCCCAGCCATGAATAAAAATTACATATACAAAATTTGTTGCTCGTTGGATTTGCGATGGTGGGAGGTCCAGGTTGGATGGCAAATGATTCTACAATATCAATGACTTGATAGTCAATAACTCACTTAAAAAAAACTCACTTAAAATCATATCACTCTCTCTCTCTCTCTCTCTCTCTCTCTCTCTCTCTCTCTCTCTCTCGCTTTCTGAAGTAACGAGTTGAATAGAAATACTGATGTAATTCAGTTCTTTGTTAGAAAAGAAAACATAGATGCTAAGATTAAAATATGTATGATCTATGACCATTTATATGATGATATCATTTGTTTTGATTTCTTGAGCGAATAATGTGATAAGTAAGTACTTTCAAGAATATTTATGTATTTTGCTTCTAAAAGGATAACATAAGTGGATATCGAATTTTTGCTTTTAAATCATGACAATTATGATCGTATATTTGCAGAGAAATGAATTCATTCATTATATTTACAGTAGCTTAAGGCAGCCATTTCTCTTGTTAAAAAATGAACGTTCCGCATCGTGTTTCTGTATTAAAATCATATTAAAACCCTCGGACTCATTTTCGTGGTCATTTATGTGCCACTTCTGCAACAAAGTATGTACACATTTAAATCGTATCGTGTTGCGACGCCGTATCTGAATACTTGCGTGCAACTGCGTCTATTTATAGTCGTGTTCCTAAAAAAAAACCACAGCTGTACCTTTACCCAGATACATTATCCGCTGAGGTACGTGTACCTGTACCGAGTTACTCTGAAAACGTGCTTTACACGTCACCGGTTGGGATGGTCCGGTTGCAGAACGAGCGGGCTGGCGCCAAGTGGATGTCACCATCACATATTTGGTTTCACAAGGACGACATACACGTGCGCGTTAGTGTGTTCCGTGTACTCGAGCCGGATGCCTTAGATTCCGCGCGGCTAATTAACTTTGCATTATGGTGAATCTCCGGTTAAATTCAGCCTCGCGCTGTGACAATTATCGTGTCTCCTAGACCAACATGGCGCGGGAAAAATTTGTGTGGTGTTCCTCAGAAGTCGCGACGATCGTAATTGCTCGCGTAACGTCTTATTCACTGTGTCGATCTGAATTACTAATCGTATATTGCTTCTTAAATGAACGAATGAGCGAGCAGGTCGACGATGTGTCGAATCACGCGGGAGTCGCTTTTAAGGAGATACGCGTTAGAGACTCGATGACGGGGCGACAGGCGAAATGGATGGCTCATAATTGCGTGCCGCGATAGCAGAAGAAAGTAAATTTACTGACGGCCCGGCCGTAAATTGCTCGTCGGCGAATTGTGCGGACATCATGTTCATATACATGAGAGGTGCCTGCGCGTTAGCGGAGCGATTTAAATGGTTGCGAGGTAATTGCTGATTAACGGAGGAGGATCACCGATTTCTCACTTTACATCGCTCCAATAATTCCGAGTAGAAGGGTAACCTAGGTAACACTGATGGTATGATTCGATCTATTTCTAGTTTGTCACTCAAATAAGTCACTTAAATAAGTAATTCAATTCTGTCTTGCACTACCTTTGACAGCGTACACTTATTATTAGCAATAATTGATAGGAAAGTCTTCCCTTGACAGGCAGATTATTATTAACGTTCTTCAACGTGTGTGAATACCTTTTTGAGATAATCATGTAGGGAATACATTTTTTAGGAAAAGACGTAGGCATTAGAAAATCTAAAACGTGTATCAATTAAATTGTTTTAAAATTTTCTTTCAAAAAGTTACACAATTAAAAGTCGGACGATTGATGTTTCGATAAATACATTTCAATTGAAGATTTTCTCGTTGCTTCTCCGTTATATCAAGATGTTGGTTATAATATATTATTAGTGATCCGAGATTAATGATTTGAGATACAAAGCGGATTTAATTATAATATTTATTCTTTTTAGAAACTAATATCCGATAAACGGATCATGAGTGAAAGCAATGTTGCATCAGTCGATATTATTCGAATGTAGATACGTAGAAAGAACAGTTTGTTGAAATATTTAAAATTATTTAAGTTAGATACATCTGAAAATAATTTTGTTGAACTATCAAATAATTATATAAAACATTGAAGTCTTGACGACAAAGCTGCTAAAGATTTTAATATTCTAACATTTATATAATTTGAGCTTCTTACATAATTATTTTGATAGTCCAAATTAATTTATTTCCTAATCTAATTAAATATTTAAAAATATAATATCGATTTAAGGGGGCTACTTTGGAATCAGCGCGGTAAGAGGTGCGCAATCTACATAATCTTATATAATCATTAATAGTATAATGTGTATTAAAAAATATTAATTTGAACATTTCTGCTATCGGTTTTAGCCATCTTCAGCAAATACATAATTAATACATTAACAAAAAATATCTTTTATCCAGTCGGAAAGTGAGAAAAGCATAAATATTATACAAAAATGTTGCTTGTCTTCTTAGTTAAGTGATTGCATTCTAAAGTTATTAAGAGTTAAAATTACAAGTTAAAATTGAAATTGTTCAAAGAAAGTGCTTACCTCAATCCCATATAATACTGCAGTTAAATATATTACAATATTGAGTAAATAAAAAAAATATATAACACATATAATATAAAACATGTTGTAATTAAACTTAAAAATCGTCAAGATGTATCGAATGTTCTTAACTATTTCTCTAAGAATGTAATAAACAAGATGTTTTTAAGATAGATACTGAAAGGACATAGAATGATGTTGTCATTATGTAAGTTGAATCTAAATTTATTTACATTTATTAAGAATGTCATTATATGTTCGATCTAAACTATCTGTGTCTTTTTGAAGATTGAGACCATTTGTTTGTCGTTTTATATTTATGATTTCTGAAATCAATCGTTTGTTAAAATATTAATGATTATATAAGTGTAGATTGCGCACCTCTTACTGCTAACTCCAAAGTAGCCCTCTTATGTCGGTATTATATTTTTACAATTATTGAAAGTCCTATTTTATTCTTTATTCTAAATTGTTAAATATTTAAATATTTTAATATTTTAAAACCATTCTTTTCTATATATTTTTTTCTATTTATTTTCTATATATTTAATTCCAAAATTCATTCTTCCGCAAAGTAGATAATCGCAACTTTGTACATAGATGCTCTTGATACATAAGAGTCAAGGTAGAATACACGCTTGGCATTCACCTATGAGAAGCGCTTGTATTTTGCACGCGTGGAAAATAAGTCATACTCGCACACGCGATATCTTGATTAAGACGATTTGAACGTCGCTAAAATGGAAAAAGCCATCACGGTTTCGACGTTTCTTACACAGGAGTGTCGAATGCTCGTGGCGATCGTGACTAATGTGACATCGCTGCCACGATTAACATATTAATCGTACGATAACGATCGTGTGGGTGCCTCGTGAGGCTTCGCACGCATCTCGTGTCCTGAACTTTCTCGAATGACGAAGGAAAAAACCACCGACCACGCGGAATACGCGCGTGTAAATCATCGCGACGAACGATTCTTATTTATTGTTAGGTAGGCGGATAAGAAGATGTGTGTCAGGTGCTTTATTACTCGTTGGATTTATGAAGGTTATCATTAATGCGCGATCGGAGCGTTAATGCGAAGTATGCGCAAAGAACGAAATCAACATCTTATTCTATGTATGTTACGACTCGAAAAGTTTTTTTAGACATTGGTATACGACGCAAGAAGAATATTTAATCTTGAAATATTAGTTAGGTGATGTAAAAATACCCAAGTTGGTAGATAGCATGCTCAGAACATCCCTAATTTCAACTTTATAATTATACTTTTTGTTTATCATTATGTTATAATTAAATTTATACTAGTTATACTTTTATGAGGTAAAAATAATAATAAATTTGAAAATTTTAATAATACTTTTTATTTTCCTTTTTTAGAACAAGATTTTAATGAAAATTATATAATCACCTATCTACCTACTTAAAGATTAATATTTTTTACTAACAATAGATATTTAAACAATATTGAGTTTTAACTTTTAGAAAACCATTGAATATTTACAAAAAGCTTTGCGAATTAAGAAAAATACGCTAAAAGAATTTACAAGTAATTTTTATAAAAATATATTAAATTCGTTTTATAACATATATGACATTAGTTGTTTATTCATATAATCATATTCATGCCGGAGGATAATGTCGAACGGAAGATAATAGGCGAAACTCGTTTCATGTTAAAACATTTATGACAGCCCTAGGATCATAGTAATTAATATGAATTATTAGAGCGTATTTTAATGTTAATTAATACCGGACTCATTTAATTGCGCCCAGGGCAGATTTCTCGGTACGCACCACCGATATCGTCAAGCCGCACTCGTAAAACAGCAATTAATAATGTGAAATGTTTGCACCCGATTCGCTGCGGTAATACGCGCTCTCGTTCGGCCGCTTCATAAACCGAATGATCTCTCGTCCCTTACAATACGTGCGGATCGTCACGAGCAAATTATAACCGACATATAAGAAAAATCATCCGCACTTTCTCGTCGCAGTGACATGCACGACGAATGATGGAACACGTACACTAAGAGAAGAATCGGGCTTACACCTGTTTGCCTCGTCATCGAGTGCAATAACACGGAATTCTGATCCAACGATCACGAGCAAGTATCTTCTTCCCGTGCACCCTTTTCTCTGAACTCGACTTGTTCTACCACCAGGAACATAATGCCACGCGGAGCAGGTACTCATAATGCCCGACCAACTTGTTGAGATATAGCCCGGGTAGTGTTTCAATCGCTTGGCTACGACCGTCGACAATGATACGTGCACGTATGCAAAACGTATTACAATATTGGATACCGGGGCTATGCATCATGATAGTCGAAATAAATCATCCAGCAACAAGCACCGACGTGGCTAGGAGAGTCTTAAATAATTTAGCAATTTTTCGACGTCGCGACCTTAAGGTCATGCCGAGCATCGCGTAAATCCCTTTAGCTCGTAAAAGGCTCTTCTCCTCCCTTTTCTCGTGCTGAGTATTCTGCTGAGTACTGGAAACCGCGAGGGAAATCGCGTGTTTGTTCAAAAAAGCGGCGTATCCCACGTGCTTGCGTCCGTGGTAATAAAGAGTCCTGCTTCGCGTATCGTTGGAACGCTTCCGCAAATCGAGCAACAAAACGCGTGGCGTACTGTGGCGGATATTATATAAGTTTCAGTATGCAAAAATGAAACTCGTCCCTTTGACTAGTTTACTCCTCGCTTGAGGCTCAAAAGCAACGAGAAAAATTTCTGATCTTCTTTCAGCAAAGAAATTTCAGTTTATGGTATTTCATCTTGTTCATTCATGCTAAACTTGGAGATACATAAGTTTTCATTTATAAATGTATGGACTGCTATCTACTTCATCAAATCAATATTTACTTTTCTTTTCCATGTGTATATCTATTAATGCTAATTTAATGATAAGACTACTATTGGAGACACATACATACAGAGAGAGCTTTTTAGAAAATATTACATTTAGGAATAAAGAGGAAAAAATAATAATAAACATGAATTATTTAATGTCCAATAACATAATTAAACATCGATGACAAATTTAATCATTACAGGAATATATTGTACAACTGTAAGATGAATAATTCGATTCTGCATTGAAAATTTATAATTCAGATATTATTATAAGATTGCACGAGATTGCGCCAATGTAAGACGGACAACATTGTGTCTAAAGCATCACAATGCCACTTGATCCTTCGACCACCGCTTTCGTGTATTCATGCGTGTATGTTCGTGTTCTGTGCTCTCTCCTGCTCTCCCTTTCTCTCTGCTTTCTTTCTTCTGTCTGATTATAATGGCCAAACACATAATAAAGAGGGCAAAACGCGATATGTAGGACGGCTAACAATGGAGCACACCTGAGCACGGGCCGGTGTGTTTGAGATGGCTTTGGGGAGGTAGAAGGTACCGCATGGTGCACCGGTATGAAATGTGGGGGAACAGAGAAAAAACGCGAGGGATTGGGGAGAAAGGCGCAAGGAACGGAACAATGCTTTCAGCCTCTTCTGCTTTTTCTTCTTCTTCTTCTTCTTCTTCTTCTCTTCAATAGCGGTTGATGTTGCCCGCATCCCTTCCTCGATCTCTCTCGTCGGAGAACTCGGGTGCCAGCGCGACGCTCTCCGATTTGTTCGCGAAATGCCGAACACGGCCGGTCACTTGGTACGCATGTCGTCGTAAAGCAGCACGGCATTGTCCATCTCGCACTTTCGCGTGAATTGTCTCATTCGCGTTCGCGTGTCATTCTTTTAGGGAACCGGTCATAATTTGGGCCTCGAGGCTGCTGTAGCTTCTCACATATTGTGAGAATTTTCTCCAATTATGTATACATAGCGAATAATAATTATTATATTTAAGAATAAATAACAAGTTTTATGAGATTCTATTCGCATTTAAAATTATTTTATAAATA
Organism: Atta colombica; assembly: GCF_001594045.1. Classification (NCBI taxonomy): domain Eukaryota; kingdom Metazoa; phylum Arthropoda; class Insecta; order Hymenoptera; family Formicidae; genus Atta; species Atta colombica. Next base: position 989,061 of record NW_017259267.1, on the reverse strand, counting down.
AACACAAAGAAGAAATTTATTAAATTGATTTTGCTCGTTGGTTTATACTTTTTATTTTAGGAATAGCTGTCTAATGTTGCTGTGAAAATATATCATATTTAACTACGTGATTCTTTAAATGTACTTGGCGTTATGTCTACAATTCTGCTTGACACCGTTAATAACTTCTCTTTGATCAATTACTTCTCAAGTACTTTTGACATTAATGTTTTCCCACCGCTGCGAGAAATCATTAACCATTACAGGCTCGCTGCTTCCGACATTAAAACTTAAAACGGCGGTGATATAATTATGAGCAGCGGCTGAGATTTTTGCTCTCGCCATGAATTCTTGTGAATCGCTACTAATATTGGGCTATAAAATAAATTGGCAGTTTTTTACTCATCAATTTTCACACACACATACTTTGCATATAATAAATAAAAAATGTAATAAACAGATAATATCTTTTAATTGATTGAAATTACAAATTTTTGTTTAACAACCTTGGGATTTATGAATAAAATATTTTTATCATAATGAATATTTTGTTTTACATTGATCATGTAAGAAAATAAAAAGATATAAAGTTACTTTTACTATCTTTTATTGTCTGTCATTTATAAAAAATTAAATGACCGCATTCAACAGAATGTTTATTTTGCAACTGTTGAGAATTTTCTTCTTTGCGATAGGATTATTTTTCTAGAGGTCTAAAAGGATAATTCAATCAGCACAAAGAAAAAAAATTTCTAACAATTGCAAAATAAACATTCTGTTGAACGTGGCCAATATCTAAATTACTTTAAAGGTTTTAGATATTAGGTTTACTAAAGAATATTGAAGTATGCATGTATGTTCTACAACCTATAACGAATATTATATATTAGCATCATTATAACCATTATACTTATAATTCTCGTAAATTATATCAAACCTACTATTAAAGTTTCAACGAATGACAGTTACCTATTACGGAATATTGCAGAAGAAACTTCACACATTCTCAAAGAATATGCGTATAAGATTCTCCAGCAAATCGATTGAACACAAATAAACATAATCTGAAGTGTATGTAGCGAAAGAAGCTTTCACGCGGCTCCGGATTATTGCTCGATTAATAGCCACTTTCGATAAAAATAAGACATTGCTAATAAATCTGTGAATATTGACTTTCCATTAAATCATGAAAATTTTCAATCGTTAATAATCCAATGGAATCCAGAGATGGATTTAGCTTTCTGATTTGAGAAAAGAAATAAATAGATGGATATATAGAGAGAGAGAGAGAAAAAGAGGGAGGAGGGGGCAAGAGGGAGAGAGTTTTCATTTTTTAATTAAATTAAAATAATATAATTATTAATTTCTTTTTATAAAATAAATTTTTATTTATCAATATAGAGTGAGTATAAATCTATATAAAATTATTATGTATAGTACAATCAGATAGAGAGGGAAAATTATCCCTTATATAAAAATAAATCGAAAGTGCAGAATAAACTTTTTTCGACTAAGATTTTGTTATTAGTAATTTTTCTCTTGATAAAATGAATAAAATTTAAATATTTGTCACATTTTTTTTAATTCTGCCACTTGTGAAGTCGTATGGATGTTATATAAACATGATAACGTTTATCTTTCCACAACTGTATCTTCATTAAGCCCGCATATTCTGGGATTTTTAAACTTTATTTCCTCAACAACGAAGTTTCGAATGAAAAAAATTATTCTATATTTTTGACCTATTTTTGTATAAATAATTATGCGCCGTTCAGTTGTACCATAGGTTTGTCTCCATCTCGATTTCCGCCTTACATTTTCAGAAAATTTTAATTAATTATGGTTTATAACTGCACATTCTTAGAATTATGACAATAGTCAAGAGGGAGATAATTAAATCTTCAGTCCATAAATACATATTGCTCTTTCATCCATCTCGCATACTGTGTTCTCTCTCTTCTTAATGGCAAAATTTTATAATTATTTTTTGTTTGTTTATTTGCGCACTATTTCTTGCACACTACTTTCAAGATCGATAATATAATATGTATACTTATATATTATATTCCATAATTTCGAATGTATGACTAAAAAAACGCATATTCTTCCAAACTGTAATAGTTATTATTCATTTTATTTGAGTTGATGTAAATGCGCATACCGCGAAAAGTTACATTTGCATTAACGGAAGTTGTTACATTATGTTGCAGATCTTTCCAAACACAATAGATTTAAATAAGCCAAGTCATGTACGACCTGCAGGTCAAGGGTCGTGCATGAACCGCACTTACAGCAAGTCGAAACACGTAACGGTACTAGTTAAAAGGCTTTTCAATTTAAGTGTCAGTTACGATAAACTTTTTCTTATATCAAAGGTATATTTGAGCGCTATCAGCGCTATTACTCATTCTATTCTTGTTTTATGTCTGAATGATAAAGATAGAATACATAGACACAATAGCACTGATAACACATTCCCCGGACGCAGCCTAAATGTAATTATTTGCATTTATTTTAATTTACGACCAATGTAACCTGAGACAAAATGCAACTATGATCGAACGACGCGGATCTTGACGATGAACAATAACGCTACGATGCGTGCGTCTGGTGATGGTACAATCGTAGTTGATAGTAAAAATCGGAGCAATCCGATCCGAGGGTCCAAGGGCCCGCTGCATAATGGAAGCTGCCTTTAACAATCGCGTAAAAAGACGCCGAGCCGTTTTAGATTGAGGAATATTGGGGCATTGTGAGGCCGCGCGGTCGACATGCGTGTCCGCGTAAGCATGTGTGTAGGTTACGTGCGTTGACAATGGGAAGCCCAGTGGGTGCGTTAATCCGGCATGTGTGAGGACTGTGGGAATATTTCGTGGAGAGAGAGAAGGAGTAGAAGAGAGAATCGCGGCGGCAGTAACGGTGGGGAGGGAGGATAGGCGGTCTTGGCTCTATTGTTGCATCTCAACGATACTATCTGCCGTACACGCGATGCCTCTGTCGGCTCGCCGACAGTGTTGACTCGCATTTAAAGTCTCGTACACTCGTGTTCACGTTTCTCTCTTTCTCTCTTGTACTGGGCTCGGCCGGCAGTAATTGCCGCAAACGACGGCGACGTACGGACCGACGAGGAGCCAAGCCAGCGATCGTCGTGGACAGGTCTCTCCACTTATCGAAGCTACACGGCGCACCTTCATCCGGAACCGATGAACTCATTGTCTACCATAACTCACGATTTCACCGATGGCTAATAACGGAAGAGATGGGCTCATCGGAAGCGTCACTCGGTAAGGTCTTGAAAAGTGGAAGGGAGATCATGGCAAGCGCGAAGACAATCGGAAGATGAGCGAAGCTGTGAGTCACTGCTTGCTTTTCTCATTGACAGATATTATCAAGATTACGTTCTCTACTAGCGATCTTTTTCATGATATGTTCTTCCAACTATACTTCGAAGAGATTGCAATAATACTATTAACAAAATAAATACTTGCAGCTAAGGTATTCTTTTAAAAATGGTTAATATTAAAAAAAGTAATGGAAACTGTTTCGCTTCCATTTATCGTTAGAAACTAGATTACTATCTCAGATTGTGATGTCAAAAAAGAGAAAATGTGCAATAAAAATTCTTGCAAACTATATCAATGAAAGTATGTTTTGTATTTTTATGGATTTGGCATTGCTTGATATAAGGAATAAATATAATTTATTTTTATAAATCTATTCTATCGATTGCAATGTTGTTTTATTGAAAAATGTTTTCTGTTCAAATATAATTTATAAGAACTTTTATTGTACATTTTCTTGCTTCTAACGTCACAATCTAAGATAGTAGTAGTGAGGCTTTAAAAATTTCATATTTAATTAAATAAAACAATCTCAAATAATTGAAAAATAAGTTACATTGATATTATGATCTCGAATCTTCTCTTCGAACAATTATTTTTAATATTTTGCAAAAATATCCAAGTCTAATTTTTTTAATCACATTTATTCAGTTTATCCGGATTATAAACAGATTTTTTTTTTTTATATACATTAATTAAAGAATCAGTCATTATTCTTGGCGGCATCTCCTGACTTTTCTCTCCTCTTTCTTCTTCGATGTCGCATCTCCTTATCGGAGGTTGCAATTTCATCCTTTCGGTCGAGTGATTTCGAAATTCCAGTTCCGATGGACACTCACCGTCTTCACGCCCGTTAAGAATCATCGTTCTAATCTCGAGAACGGATATCGAGCCGGTGTACTATGTCACCGGTGATCGGTCAAGAGATCGCTCTCTTGGAAAAGTGGCCGGGCATTTTTATCGCTGAACGTGGGAATAATTTTGAGACGGGAGCGGTGAAAGGGGGGTGGGCAAAGATGAAACGAGAAGAACGGGGCACCTGGACGCCTTCTCGAGCTAGCTTAGTGATATGCGAGCACGCGGTTATATACATATACATTCGAGTATCTACGAGGGCGCTCATGCAACACACGTGTCGCCCCGTGTATGCACGTTCATGCAGTTTGTAACGCGCGGAACAGGTATTCCCCCATTGAAATAAGGTAACGTCGCGAATATGAAATATACCCCCTTGTACAACTTGATAATCCGTGGTTACCATAAATCCTGAGTGATTATCCGCGTGTCTATTTATAAGCCTCGTGGCGTCGCCCTCACCTTCGCGCGCCTCGTCTACCCTCCTCCTTCACCATGCATCTCCTTTCTGTCTACCTTTTCTCTTTGTTCAGGTATTCTCCCAGTATTCTCGTTCTTCTTGACGATATCCCGAAAGGGCTCCACCATTCCTAAGTATTGTGCGTGTCATGGCTTTTCACGTGACGCACGTAAGACTCTTTCGGAGATACGCCCGATAGGATTAATCAGCTTACAACGAGAGCTATACTTTTGAGAATGATTTGTTACTGATTTGTTAAAACGTCTGTTTGTATCTGTGATAAAAATTGGTCGGACAATCATAACATTATTTTACAAAGAAATTGTAACAAGAACAATGTTTATATTCGCGTTGCTTGAAATCTTTTTCGGAAAAATTTTTTTTTCATTTTTTAAAAGAAGATAAATATTTGGATGTTGAAGAGAAAGCGAAAATGTTGAATGCAAAAAGTACGAGCAACACGAACAGACTTCTAATCGGTAAAAAATAATACAATTTTAGCTCATTATGCAATGTGTTGTAATATGGATATATTGATTTAATTTTTTCTGACTCTAAAGAATACAAATGAATTTACAGCATATATTAATTAAAAGCAAATGTAAGTTTTGGCGCTAGTTTACAGTCTCACATTTCGCATGAAGAAAATGCGAGAAAATGTATTGAGTTAGAAGATAATAAATAATTCAGTTTGATATACGAGCTCCAATATCGCGAGATCTTGCCGCGTGCCGTCCGTACATGGATATGTGCGAGTGGGTTGTCGCATTTTGCCTCGTAGACAGATACATGCATATCGATCATTCTAGATGCATTGACAGCTTCATTCGAGAGCATATTCCGTGGAATTACATATTCGCTTCTTGCCTTTCAATATTTAATATGTTTCCTCCAGACGTAACATATTAAAATGTCTTTTTTCTTGAAGAGATCAATATCATTGGATTGTCAGGATTCTGTAATCTTTATCAGTTTCTCCTATTATTCCTGTATAAAGACGTGGAAAGTTTGAGTACTGATCTAAAATATGTTAGTTATTATCGCATACTAAATATATAATAGTAAAAATATTAATAATAATTATTATATACTTACGGTAAAGAAATGTATTAGTAAAAATACAACGTTTGATACACTACTATAATAATAGAAGGAGAGAAATTTCATAATATTGTATCACACTTTATCATATTACTCATTTAGTAGTTTAGTACGGAATACAGAAATCTTGTTTTCTATCTGTATATTACTAAGTCTTCATACACAATTAACAATATTACAACATCTAATGCATAGAGACTTTTAAATTTCATAATAGAAAGGAAATTAGTATATATTGCTAATTTAATTTCCGTGTTAATTAATGTTTTCTATTGCACACTGAAGCACATCGATATTCAGAATATCGTAATGTGAAGCTCAGTCCATAGCAAATAGCGGGAAACAAAAAGTAATCGAATGTCGATCTGTTTCAAATAGAGACAGCGTTTAGTATAGAAAATGATTTTCGGTTCGCTCGCGCTGAAGAGGTCAATGCTGAGAGAAGGCGAGGGAACTGGGAGTAACGTCGTCGCCACAGGCACTGCGGCAAGCTATTAAAAACCCAAGTTATGAATGAAAGCCGGGCTGAAATAGAATGGCATGCCGAGTCCCGCCCACAGGAACAGGTACGAACACTACGACTATACGCACAGCCTCGGCTAAGCCCAGTGTCAAAAGATTCCCGAATAGCTACAGACGATTACTGAAAGATGCGCAAGTCGCCGCCTCGTACGCAGAACCGGTAGTCGAATCTTCGGCTAATTTAATTATTATATATATGTCAAAATCAACTTGTTCACGTCAATATCCGCATATTGCTAAGACTCCATAAAAAAGCAAAGTATCTGCATGGAATAGTCATTCACATGTGAAGAGTATGTGCGTATCTTAACGATTTTTTCTTTTTTCTGAGAAGATGATTTATAGAGCAGATTTTTAGAAATCTCTGAGAACGTAATAAATACATATACGTAAAGTAAATACATTTAATTATTAATTATTAATCATAAATTAGAATATGAAGTAGAGTGAGCTTTGCGATGGTTCGATAGATAATTTATGGAAATCGCGAGTTCGATCGATTGAAGTTTCGACGTTAAGGGTTTCTGGAAGGGACACGATGTCCGATTATCTGTCACATTCTTGATGTCAGCAGTCGGTCCTGAGGGCCAGTATTCTCGAGCGTCCTGACGATTCAATTAGGATTCAGGCACGCAGCGAAGGTCCAGATCTCTCTCCTCGCCTCCTTTCCCCCTTACCACCTTTCTTTCGTGGTATAATCGATCGCCGATTTCACGAGAGATCCGACCGTACATTCGCGTGGCCGTTGATATATGAAGTTTAGGAACCAGATGCAAGGTCTGCGCCTACGAGGTATCAACGGACCTAAAATGTGGTCCAAGGGACAACATAATAAACGCATCGAAAAAAAGTGATCGCTCACTATCGCCAGTCATTAATTTCAATGTAATCCAATTACGTGTCATGTGCTTAGTTTTTTCAATAATATAATTCATTATCGGTTGCGGTAACTTAGGATCGCGAAGCGAAATTTTTTTTCATAATATTCACGTGCTATTTGTGACCAAATGTATATAAGTAAATTCATTGTGATGAGGATAGAAACATAGACTTTAATTGCTTCCTGATTATTATTATTGCAAATTACTTCGAAGGTGCTATATTTCACGCGCGAACAATGTCCACCTCAGAACCGTTACGTTTAATCAATCGCGAGGAGAGAACCTAGTCGTTACACGTCGCGCACACAGGCGAGTCGCTGGCGAGACTAAGGAAGTGGGACCGAGGCATCGGACCAAGGTCTGAAAGCCTCGATGAAGCCATCGCCGAGAAGCGTCGCGGGGACAATGGAGCAATCAATAGGGTAATGTGAGGACACTTTATCGAATTATCGATGCGGTCGACACTGGCGTACCTACGGTCAATGGACATGGGTACCCTGCTTTTCGAACGAACCCTTACGCCTCGTCGTGTCTCTT
>NW_017259267.1:955933-981285 GCF_001594045.1 Atta colombica | reverse complement strand
CCCCCCCCCCCCCCCCCCCCTCTCTCTCTCTCTCTCTCTCTCTCTCTCTCTCTCTCTCTCTTCCTCTTTTACCCAGATCTATCTCTCTGCATCGCTCCTTCTGATCACCGCGTAGTCCTCTCTTTGCTGCTTTCAATCTGTCTATCCGCGTCTCTTTCTCGCTGGTTCCCGTCAATGTTCGGCGACTGATAGAACCGGAGCATCCGCGCTGTAACAAGCTCAGTCGCCCTTGACACTTTGGGCCGTTAATGTCCGAGAAGCACGCGATAAATCCGGCCCCGAACGAAAGGCGTATTTCTATCTTACCGCAGTGCTATCCCGGGAGTGTCCTTCGATGCAGGAACGAGTGCCTCCGCGGTGTATGCGGTGTATCATCTCTCACACATGTTAAAGATACTGGTTTGTACGCTTATCCTATTTCTGTACAATGTCAATGTCCCACTTGTCATTCTTGCTATTGTAGTCAAACAGATTGCCAGACAAAGTTTCTTATCTCTCCCTTTCTCTCCTCCTCCTTTGATAAGACTAATTGATCTAATCATATAATAAAATAGATCGATCGATCGATCAATTTATCTATAAACTTTATTCCACGAGGTTTACCATTTCTAGATTCTAACACGTTCACTTGTTCACACGTGGAAATCCTCGATATATAAATCTGTTCGTCCAACTGACGAAGAATCCGCAACGCAGACGACAACGCGTAGCGGGAAAATCCGGTCATGAGTGGGTTTCGCACCCGAGCGATAGACGTTTAACAGGGACGACGGTGGGCCGATATTTTTACACGGTCTCGGTCACATATTTCACACCTGTCAGTTTGACTGGGATTTTTCCTCCGTGTCTTTACATCGAATATCATCGCGACATGCGTGCGTGCGCGCGTGCATGCGCGTGTATACTGTATATGTACGCGCTTGTAATTGCTGCGGCCAGTCTTCGTTGCCCTTATCTTCCTTGTTCGGTCTGCCAACATCGAGTCGCCGCGTTGCAGCGTCCCGCGTCGCGTCGCCGCGCAATGTCGTGTTGGTCCCGTGAAGCATGCCCGATTGACCGCGTGTGAGAACACGATATCGCACGAATGAGTTATGATCCCTATTCGAGAATTTGCATACCGATTCATTATGCGCCGGTGGAACTCAAAATTGGAACGCAACGTGGCGCAACAGATCGCGCGCTGCATGGAACGTCGAAGGAGGGCGGCAGCAGAAACGATAAATCAAAGGCCTCCTGCCCCGCGTATTTCTCTCTGCCTTCGCTTCTCTCCTCTCCCTTTTTGCAAGGCGCATGCAAATCGCACTCGCCTTAATGGCGAACGATGCAACGGTCCAAGGAAAGAAAGAAGCATCGAGGAACTTTCCGCTACTTTCCATACATTTTTATTCATACGCTTTGAATGCGCGAACCCGTACGAATCGTTCGGCGAAGGCCGCACAGATGTACTAAATTGCGTACAAACAAATCACTTTGGCACGATCGACGTGCGCAAACACAGTTGTGTAATGCTTCGGCGTTGAGTAATTCGATTTATGTAACGGTAGTGCTATTGTCGACGTACGTTGTTCTGCGACGTGGACTAGTCGAGGAATGTTTGATGATTAACAAAGTATTATTGTCTCCATTTTTTTTTACGTATTTCTAAAAAAATCATGTATATATATATATATATATCCTCAAGATACTCTTATAAATTCTAAGATTAGTAAGATAAAAGTTTTAATTATGCCATTATAATTACCATTATAATTTTTCAACAAGTTTCTGTATTTATTTTTTCCTAGTATTTTCTAGTATTTATCTTTTAAAATATATACTCTTCATCAAGTAGTTGGAAAAAAAGATAAGATAAAAAGAACAAGTAGGAGAGAAGTGGTTTCAAAAGACGGATGAACGGATTGTCTGAGATAAGAGGAGATGACAGGTGAAATACGTAGGCGGAGGTAGGACAGATAGGCCGATCTGGATATACATGATGCTACCCACGTTAATATTCTTATAGCTATATCATCTTTCTTTTGCTGTTTCTGTCTTCCCTTGTTTTTAACATTAATATGCTCGCGTAATTTACTTAATGTTAGCAAAATCTGCATAGATGTGCAAATTAGCATTATAAAATAGATAATTTTATTTCTCATTATATTACTTATTATATTATTTGTATATAATTTCTAGATATATTTATTTCTAATTTTATATTTTATAATTTAAATGTAGAAAAATTCATAATCTGTAATTAATGTTCGCATAATTTTTGTATTACAAATAGATTAATCGAAATTATAGATGAACATTATGTCATTTGTTCTATTATCCTTTTGTATGACAACATAGTAGATAGTAGATACCAAGCCTCATTTGCTGTATAGAAAACGAAGACCGGGTCAATGAGCATATGTATCATCCGCAAAACAATCCGTCATCCTGACCTAAACGACTTTCATCCCCGAAGAAGGTAGCAAGCAACACAGACAGGAGCAGGGAGACGATTGCTCGCGCGACTACGTAAAAGCGCGCGTATCCGCTGCTTAAACACAGCAACGGCAGCAACGTCGGCAGCAGCATCAGGAGTAGCAGAAGCAGCAACGGACACCCCTCCATGACTGCAGGCTGTTTCTCCTTTCGTCTCTTCTCTCGCGCTGGTCGCTCTCTTCTCATATCTCCTCCTCGCCAGTAGTTAGTCCCGGCTCCCTCTTTTCTCCTTACACCTCTCTTTCTTTCCAGGCTGGTTCCTCATCTCTTTCACTCTACCCCATCTCCCCTGATCTCTCACCGTCACTGTCTCGCCTCCTCTCACGAGTCTCTTTAGTTTTGTGCGCTACCTGCCTGCCTTGTGGCGTTCGTATCGTATCGTATGTAAGTGAAGCGAGGTGCCTTAGCGCGCTGCGGGACGAGGCGAAGTGAGGCGAGGCTGGGGTCCCAGGACGACGGGTTACCTGTGTGTGGCACGGCATGGCGTTGTCTCTTCGCGTGTAGGCACACGGTTCTCTCACACGTGCTCACGCACGCACGCACGCACGCACGCACGCATACCGTGCGCGCGCGCGAGACACGATGCGATGTAACGGGGTACACGAGAACACTCGCGCGAGGGAGACAGTACGTCCGAGTGTACGTACAAGGGACCCGTACACCAGGCCAGCATCCGACGCATACAGGTGCGTAAACGCGCGAGAATGCTCTCCCGATTCCGCTCTCGCGATCGCGAGGCTGCGGCGCGAGAGCATAGGTACATTGTGCACGCGCACTCGTGTGCGAGAAAGAGAAATAAAGAGAGAGGGAGAGAGAGCACACGTGTACTCGCGTGTGTGTGCCTTGTGCCGCTTGTGTGCGCGGCTGGTGCACAAGAGCGTGGGCTCCCCTCCCTCCGGAGCCACACTCCACCTCCTCCTACCTCTTGGTTTCTACCTCCTTCTTCTACCTGCCGGCCCAGCCGACACACATGTATATGTGTACCTTGGTCTTCAGTGTAAGATCTGAACCAGCGGAGAACGCACGCTATTGTTATATCATTATCATTGTCATCGTCCGTGGCCGTTCGTTCGCGCCCGTTCCTGCCGCCTGGTGTGTCGTGAACATTTCGCGTCGGCGCTCATGTGGTATCGTGAGGGAGGCCGAGGCGAAAATTATCCCGATCTAGCTCGGTCGACCAATCACACGTGTGTGTATCGGTACCGGGTATAAACGAGAGAAACGTTCAAAACTGCATGAATGAGGCGAGAGATCCACTGCGTCGTCTTGCAGCCTATACGCGGATAAGGTCAAACAATGATGGGGTGCATGTTGGTACCGCGCCCTCTTACAGTAAAGCGCGCACGGGACAGTACGATGTGAACACGTGGAAAATCGTGTCTATCAATCATCGTTATCATCTTCGCTATCAGCGATAATCACATAATTTTTATTAGTTACTAAAGAAATCTACAAGCAGATTTTACTTTGCGTCCAAGAGATTCATAAATCTATTGTCAAAAAAGAGTGGATGGTTAAGGAAGGTTGTTTGATCGAACGTTCATCGTCTCACGGAGCTCACATGATGATCATGATATAAAATGTCTGTTGTTGGTCGATGTTAGATTTATAGATTGGAACTGCGAGTGGCTCTTAATCGACAACGGTCAGACGTAATCGATCAAAAAGAAGTAGATCAGAATTAAGAGGATCCGATGACGGGGAAGAAGCGGAGGAGGTTCCGAATCTCGACAAACGAGAAGGGCAGGATAGGTTGGAAGGAGACTATGGGTAACGCTTAATTAAAGCGATTAGACTTTGTGGTTAATTGTTCTGGAACATCAAACTCTTACATGATCCTACATTGGTGCTGTCGCCGTGCTCGTGTCCCTTGGCAGGACTGAAAGAGTAAACGATCCACGATCGGGCCAATTCGATGAACCCCGAGTTATTGCTGTAATTCACATAAACCTGACCTGTGAAAATTGTTTAATCATAGACGAGACATTAATTTTTTCGTCTATTTGAAATTTTTTGATGCTAACTATTTGTGTTGTAATACTATTAGCTCTGACAATTGCCAAAGGCTGTTTATCTTGATGAAAACACACCTTATTATGGTTTTCTTCTGTATCTTCTTTTATTTTCTATCTATATAGTAATTCTGCATCTGATCGTCATTTATAGCCAATCTCCTTTTTCATCTCTCTTCTTTTTTAACATCAGTGATTGAACCAAATCGTTTGCAGGCTTCTCGATTTTATTGTTGCTGTTTCAATGATAGAAACATGAAGAACCGACTCGATATACTGTGTGATCGCGATGATTGCTCAATTAGTTTTAAGCGTGAGTATATATAGTGTACCGTGAAAGATTCGTCCGGTTTGTTTTGCTTTTTTGTGATCGCGCGTGTTAGTGCGAAGTATCTCTTTCTGATTGCCAAGCAGAAACGTGAACTATACAGTGTGGGTGAAATACCTTGACAGTGCAGGAACTTAAACCTCGTGTCAGATGCCATCGGAAAGAAACAGCTAGTGCGTTTTATTAAGAAGCAATTATACGGACGGGTATTCGTAATGACGAGTAATTCGCACGACAGACGTTTCGCTTGTGCGGAAGCAGCCAGTTGAAATTGACGGTAAGTTGCACGTTCCGCTATCTCACACCTTTCGTAGCGAAAGACATTCTCAAGAATGTTGTTGACTTTTATTTGAGAGTAATCTGTGTCCCTCTACAAACATCTTATGCAGAAAAATTTCATCCTCTCATGCTTGCGATCTCTTCGTCGTAAATCAAATCCCGTGTAAATTCGCGCAAATCGCAGTATACTTCAGTCGGACTTCTTGAAAGAAATCATTACGCGATTCCACATGCGAATAGTAATTCTATGTCACATGCTACCATTTCACTTCGTAGAGGGTAGATAAACACGGAGTCACTGCAGGATTAATCTTTTGCAGACGTTAATAGGAATCTTCAAGTCATTATGTCGGAATATCTCGACTCTACGACGTTTGCGGAACCGGCAGACGCCGCGCATGCGGTCAATCTTGGCGTCTCACGGTTTCTCGCGCAGTCATGAGCGTAGTTCTCAAGGCGAAGCGCGAACATGGAACGATAAATCCTTCGATTGTCGAATGTCGATAATCGCTTAAAAGCGTGCACTGTCATAGACATCGTCGAACGGCAAACATTGTCCAACTAGTTATAGCTAGGTTTTCGCGCACACGTCACATCGCAGTGGCCTGGTTGATTCTTGCCGCCGGTTGCAAGTAGCAAAAATTGTTCTCTCGCCGCTCGATCACTTTTGCAATGTAGTGTATCCCGCGTAGCGGATGTCAATCGGCATTCCGTGAGATCTTTCGGTATTCGCTGATTTGTTGAAGCTCCCGCATTATCAGAGTAATCAATTAGACGTTGAGTATACTGAAAAAATTTGGTAATATACAAGTATCTACTGAATGTTGAGTGAAATAATTTCAATTAACCTTTAAGTATATAGATAAGTGGCTACAGCATTCTACGTATAATTAGCTCAAAAACTTGGAAAAAGGTAATAAAAAGAATTGCTCAGACTGAAAGTTACTATTTTTGCATTTCTCTATCTCATAAAAATATAAATAATATAAATTTAATTCTAATTTTTAACATTATACTGTTAAAAAATATAATTACAAAAACAAAATTTATTTGAGGTCTTTTGAGGACCACTCACTTAAAGATTAAATGTTTGGTTAATATAATAAAAAATATTTTTTCTTTTTCTATAAATATTTAGTAATTATTATAATGATTAGTTATATTATTATATTTGATTTATTAATATTTGCTGAATATTTGGAAAAGTAAAATTATTTTTGGTTATATTAACTAAATATTGATCGAAATTATTTTACTGAACATTTGGTAGCTATTACCGGACTCCTTTCAATGCATTTGTGTTCGCGGAATGTCGCGCAAAATGCGCTTGTCCTTCCTTTTCAAGAAGATATATTTCTCGTTTTGGTAGACTACCTATAATGGAACCTTGTTTGATACGTTGACTATTTTAATTAAGTGAACAAGAAAATTGAAACGGCCGTAACTGCTGTGTGCGGAACAATTGTCAATGAAATTGCGGTTGCAATTGCGCGCTTCATGCACAAGGTAGCAATGCGACACGTTGGAGTTTCTCGGATTATGTTTATTTTTCTCATATTTGCGCATTTAAGCCAGCATGTTGTTATAGACACAGAAGAAAGAAACCGCGATTAATGATTGCAAACTCAGAAGATTATCTCTACTTAGGTACAAATTTTTGTTAGATTTCTTTAAGAATCTAAAAATTTCGAGTGTCTTCAATTGCTATTTTTCCACATTTTTCGTAGTTTAATTAATATTGAATTATTACATGGCAGCATATTGTGCAAAAAAATCTTTTCACGACAGAACGCGTCTGATGGCGATCTGAAAGAGTAAGACAATGAAAGGTTTCGAACGAGCAAACGGCTGGCTAGGTTAATTATACGATCTTACTGATTGTTGCAATGAAACCCAGTGTGAGAAAGCATGTATCTTTTTGCTGCGTGATTACATTTTACGACCCTAATGCAATAAATTATTAATCAAACCACTTAATTATATGTCTCTAATGCAACTATGATTTCTTCAGGACCTAACGGTCACTGGAAGTCATCTATAGTCCGTATGTTATTATCTTTCATTGTAAATACGCCGTACCCTAGATGCACAATGTGGTTGGCATCGAGTTATTAAGTCGATCTCGTACCGCAGCATTTGCGGCAGGAAATTAAGATATCGAATGAATGCGACGTGGCGCAGACTTTCATTTTACAGTGATTCCCTTTTCAAAGGAGCTTATTCCCTACGTTGTATCTTCTCCTCCTTCGTATATTTCCCCATTTTATATTTCTTTGTCTTATTTCTTATATATTTTTGTTTTATTTCTTATATTTTAAATGTACATGATGGAACAGAAAAGTTAAGATATCACATGTAACTCTTATGCATGGTTTACAATGAGCAGTAGCAGCAGTGGATTAAGGAGTAGACATAGAAATCGACCAATCATAATTGAATGTAAGAAAAATAATCAACTATGATTGGTCGATTTCTACGCCTACTCTTTAATCAACTACTGTTACTGCCCATTATAGATCATGCATCATATTTCTTTGTTTATTTTTTAGATTTTAAGGCCGATATCCATAGTCAGATCTTATATTCAAGATCGTCTTAAGTACAGTCTTAAGAAGTCACGAATTAATCGGAAGACCGTATTAGCGTCTTAAGACATTACTTAAGACAATCTTAAAATAAGAACAGACTATGAATACCACCCTAAATGTACATGAGAGCAAAGAAAATTTCACGCAGTATCATTGTTTTTGCACCTGCCGGAGTTTCATACAAGTTTCTTAATGGTGTTATGTTTCTCGCGAAATCACGCACTGCATATAACTGATAGTGATCACTTTTAGTGGCTATATTTTTGACTTAAAAGGAATCTCTGTCAGCAATGATTTGAGAGCTGCGTGAAATGCCACCGCATTTATTGTACGCACAGAAGGAGACAGTCCAATTAAGGGCACATTTGTATACTTAAGTGTACTGATATCGATGCATAAATCGGACCAGAAGATTTATAGCTCTACCGAATGTCGTAAAATGTCCACCGTGAAGTACGAACGGAGAAGCAGAACCTTCCATTCTTAGAATCCTCGGCTACTAAAGTATTTAACGGAAGACGTACAACAAATATTCTTTACAATGATAAATCTATCATCTATTATAGAATAAAGATTGATATTTAAAAGCTAAATATATATTCTGAGTTAAAAAAATTTCTCAAATAGATATATTTTACTTAATATAAAATTTACATAAAAAATGAAATGATAAAAATCTTGTTCGGTAAAATTCGTGATCTTCATAAATATGCATGCTAAATAATATATAATCCATTGTTTGAAAAGATTCATCGTGTCTGGTGCTTCCATACTGATCTTCAACTCTCTTACGTCTGTAATAAAAAGTGACACAAGCGTGTCTACTTTGAATATCGGTAAAAGTTACCAAGGAAACGTCTCTCGAGCTCACCGCGGGCGAAGTTAACCCCCCCAAAGTATGCAAGGTTAAACCCTTTACGCGCAATATCACAAAGGAGAGCGAGTTGTTGGTAACCCTTACAAGATGAATCTCTCTCTCTCTCTCTCTCTCTCTCTCTCTCGTAGATCTTTCTCATTCTTTCGCGTTAAAATGTACACGTGCGGTCGGCATAGAGGTGTATTTCCCTTGTCGTAAATCTTCTTCGCTTGTTTCTCACGTGCTCTTCAACGATCGGCGCTGAGTTACGTTCGTCGGTATTGCTGATGCTCTTACGGTCGTTTCGATGTGTTAGGAGCTCGTAAATGTTCAAAATGAAATCCTTTAAAGCGCGGCATATTCATTTTGTACGTAGCAATTTGCATGTAAATCCACTGTGTTCGGACGTAAAGATCATAGAATATCATAATTTTCTATGTCGAAAATGATAACATTTTTCGTATATCGAGTAATTTTATATGTGTTAATTTTCACAATATTGTAAGAAATGCATGTTATTGTCAGTGTATCCTACTGCACAAATAAATGCTCTAATTAAGTTATTAAATATTGCAAATGTGTTTTTAATAGGATATATTAAATCAAAAACTTTATGTTTTATGATAATTCTTTCCGGCACTTGGAAACACCGAATCACTAATATGTTCGTTATATAACGAGAGATCTATTCTATATCTTTTATATAATGTTCATAACGGTATCTTTGTGTTAGACTTTCTATTGCTCATTGAATTTATCTATACATGGAAGAAACAATTTCGCTGAAAGATTATATAAAATTTTACTAGATCTGAAAATAATTTTATTGGAAACTCAAAAATAATGAGCAATGTTGTAACAAATTTTGATATTCTATCAGTTTAAATGTCCAACAAAATTATTTTCAAATCTATCCAGCAAAATCATTCTTTCCGTGTACATTCTTGCTTGATTTGTCAAGGCGTATATAATCACCGATAGATCGATGCCGAAAGCATCGGCGATACAACACACCGACGAATTTTTGCGAAACAGGTGGTTTTATCCATATAGAATCTGGCGAATACAATGTGAGCTCACGCTGTTCGTGGATCGTGCGGTTTGTCTTCGTAGCCAATCTCGTTCGCCTTGGCATGGAAAATACGCGCGTGCCCTAATAGAGTCCTTTGTTCAAAACCGAACTCAATTGTTACGGCTGGTTATTCAGAGTGGAACAATGTTCAGTCAGCCAGATACCAGTTTGTCTCGAAATGCATGCGGTTGCGTTTACTGACTGATCGCGGTATGCGCGATCTTATCTCACAACCCGGAGCGAAATGCAAATTAAAGTTTTCTCGTATAATTGATCCTCTTTAAGCACTTATTTATCTGACAAACGCGTATGGACGCGTATGAATTAAGTTTGCTATCATTTTTATCAAAGATTGACATAAAATATAAATATTGAAACACTTGATAATCATAACATCATTTTGCAATTATTTTGTTCCATGTTTCAATAGTAGAAAATTTAATTACTCTAGAATAATTACGCGATAGGTTCTATTCTTATTGTTTATTTAAATTAACTTAAATTTAAAGTGATACAATTGTACTATTGAAAACGTGTTGAAACGTGTTCAAATACTGTGTGTAAAAATCTGATTATTACTTTAAAAGAAACTTTAGTTTTGCACGCGTATCTTCATCATTTACATTTGGCTGATTCGCGGCGAATTTACCTGACCCGTTCGCCCACCTGAACTTATCAAATCCCCCTATTTCACGAAATAAATATAAAAGATCAAAGCAATTCACAGATTTAATGCTTGTGGGTTCGACCCATAAAAGAGGCAACTGTGTGGAAATAAAGTGAGACGATCATTCTTTCCGCGTCCACGATACCTTTCGTATTACAGTCTAAGAGACAACACGCCTACTTGATGATTATTTGAAAACGATCCGTGTTCCCTCGTAATACATTTTATAGTATCTAGATCCATTATTGAGATCAGAACTAAAATTAAAATCACAAAACAAAAGATGTTTTATTTCTTAATCGTAATTGACGGTAAAATCATCAACTTGTTGTTATACGAGAAGAACGATTTTATTAAATTATTTAAAAATTTAGCTGGATACAGATCTGAAAATAATTTTGTTGGACCATCCAAATAATTATATAGGAAATGCAAACATATTCAGCAAAGCTGCAAAAAATTTTGATATATCTAGCAACCAGATTGAGCGCTCTACATAATTATTTTGATAGTTAAATAAAATTATTTTCAGATTTATGTATATATATTTAGCTAAGTTTTTTAATATTTCAGCAAAACTCTTCTTTCCGTGTATCAGAGTGTACAAGTCTGATTTGTTAGTGAGATAGTAATTATAATATCTTACAAAATGGAGTGATTTACGTGATGCGGTTTGATCGAGTTCTAACCGGAAACGCATAAATCTTCGAATACGAAGTTCTCTCATTTAAATCTTTCTAAATTTCCGTCTAACCTGATACATCTACCACACGTGGAATGTTACCTGTAGCTGTTTACGCTATCGATGAAATGGTCATTGACCCGGTTTGGAGGTACCCTAACGAGTTTGCTCCTCAGAAAATGTCAACGAGAGTGCCGTCGTACAACGAAGTGTCAACGGAGCTGATCGCGAACGATCATTCGCGCGGCGATTCGCCAAGGGTTCCACTCCTCTCCCCTTTCGTTTTGCTCTTTGTCGAGACACGATCCTTTATAGCAGCGATCTGGCCTCTGGAATCTCGAGGCATTTATCGGTGAAGTTAATACAGGTGAATGAGAGAGAAACTGCGAACGTTTGTTGTAGTCGCCGTTGTCGTAACGAAGCAAGCTTCTCTCCTTTTCATCTTCGTCCTCTTTCTCTGTCTTTCTTTCTTTAAGAACGAACAGTTAGTATTCCTCCGTTTGTGTTCGGCGAAACACGATGGTTTCTCGACGAAGAGAGGTGACTCCTGATGGGTGGGAGGTCGGTATCATCGAAAGGGGTGACGGGACGGAGGAGAGGCCGAAGAAAGAAGGCAGGGCGACGGTGGGCCTAATTAGTCAGGGATATATCTGGAATCTCATGGAGGCTGAGTTTTGTAGGCCTCCTTCAGTTTTATGTACGCAGGCGGATTTCTCTCGTGGATTAGCATACAAATCGATTTAAACTCGAGATAAATAGCCACTCACAGGCTCCTCACACGGAGCCGACTTCGGGCATTATCTTGTCCACCGACGAGATTAACGCTTAATGCTTTATACTTTACAGCTGGGGAGCCTCCCCGCGCTGCCTCCTGCGGGTACCACTATATATACTTAAGTACGTACCTGCGTTTTGTCGTGACACCGTCGAGTGGCTCTTCATCTCTTCCTTTCTCTCTGTCTCTCATCGCGATGTCTGCCTCGCGCATTTCGCGCCAATGTTCTTTCGTTACTACGACCGGCCGATCGGACAAACTCGTTTCCGATTAGTCGAAACGCCGGGTCATCGTTCCAACAATAACAGCTCGCCAATGTGGTGGATCGTTTACACTTTATACCCTCGATGGATTTTATGAGAGGACCTACGACATGGTGCGTGATACTCTTTACGTGCGCGTGGTGCGTGATACTCTTTACGTAGCGCTAATGCCGATGAAATTACTCAAAGATACGCTATTATGATATTACACGAATTTACGCTGTGTCACGTCACGCTATATTCTAATAAACACGCGTAGCAATTGTATCGTGTTCATCTCATTAATATGAAGAAGAAAGATAATTTGCATATGTCAAGTAAAATTGGAATTTGCCTCGCGGATACCTCTGATACGGCTATTTTCTCGAAATATTATACGTTAGTATTTCAAGACAGTACACTCGTCTCTGCAACGTAACAGCTCCTATCACTCTGACGAACTAAATAGTTACGTTAGCGTTTATTCGGCACTTTGATTATCGCATCCCTGCCCCACGAGCGGAAATACAATGTTGGCATCTCGACGAGCAGAGATAAGCCATAATTTTTGTACACTAATAATGAATGTTATATGATCGATGATTATGCATTTCAGGAATATTTATTATTTCGGAAACACAATAGTATTTTATATTTTTATTTATCAAGATATATATTTATTGCTCGACCAATCGAAATTCCAATTTCATAATTATGTTAAAATTCGATTTTTTTTATGTGTTTAACCTATTCAGATGACAATGAAATATTCATCAAGTATAATGCGATGCCGTTGACTTCATCGACTTTATAGAACAGATTTTGATGCCGCATCCGATTTCTCCGGGATGCATGAGATTCGTTGTGTTTTAGCAGAATATTTCGATTATTCATGACGACTCAAGATTCTAAATAGCGAACGTCGTTCGAATAGTCATTAACGAGGATACACGTGGAGATACGGGAATCGAATCTCCCATGAGATTAGTTGTATCGTTGAAAGAGGTGCTCGTTATACCTCAGTCTTTTATACTAATTTATACCGTTATATCTCCTTATACTTCTGCGAAACTTGTATTTTTTAATTGGTTGTTGGCTATAAATTGATTCTCTGCGAACACAGTACAACCTAGTACTACATATATTCTGTGTCATAAATTTTCTTATAAAATTCATTGAAATATTTGTCATTTTATACGTATAAATTTACTACCCATTCGATTAAATTGATTTTATCGTATTTTTAATCTAAAATTATTTTTGAAATTTGTTTATGTCAATTATCGTTTATCAATATTATATTTTTATTGTTTTGCCAGAGATGGGCACATACACTGTCATATTCATGATGTCAAACTATACTCGATTTGAGTTATTTTTAATAATTTTTATAGATCATCACTTCTATCAAATATGTATGAGTCATTAATTGAACTAAAACTATATAATAAACAATTTAACTCAAGAAATGTATTAAATTTAACTCAAATTTAGTTTATTATTTATTAAGTGCATACGTTAATATAGACTTTGAAATTGAATACAGAAATGGATTGATTTTGATACACATAAGGGAAATTAAAAATAACAAAATATGTTGTTTTATTCAAGAGATTATATCGTTTTGAGAATTATATCGTTTTGATTCAAGAGATTATATCGTTTTGAGAGTTATATCGTTTTGGTTCTTTGATATCTAGCAGTGTACTCTTCTTGCACAAAGTTGCAACAACATTCCAGATTTTGCAGCGATTTGTTATAAATTCTGTTATAAATTCTGTGCTGTATGGGTTCTATGTTAATCTGTGACATTGTAAGTAACATTATTTTCTGCGAAAAAAATGATTAAACAAGTCAGATATACCTTCTTGTCCAATTTAGCAATTATCATACTTTATAGTTAATTAAAAGGAATTATCGGAAACTGCAAATAGCCTAAAGGTTATTCAGAGTTTGTGGCGGTATCGTGTGGTTATGTTTATCCGCCGTAACGGAGAGAGAAATTATTAAGTAGTTATATCAGTTATATCTAATTGCGTATTTAACGCAAAGAAATTTTCGCTGCGGGGTACTACTCGGTATGATATTATGTCCATTGTTTATTCATTTCGTTCGTTATCTCTACCGCTTGCAATCAGAGATAGAATGGCGTGCGTTTTTGCAGATCCTCAGACTCTCTTGTTCGTTAGCGTAACGTTCAATTAGCGATGACTTTGTTTGTCGGAATTATCATTTCGCGTGTCTCAACAAAATCATTAACGGGCTGACTTTAGCTCGGCTGCATACCATTCGCTCCGATTGATCTATAAACACGCGATCATGTTATAATACAAATATCGAACCACGCACGTAATAAATATGAGGCTGTGATCGGACGATTCGTACAATGCATATATGCAACAAACTAATGAATTCGTAATACAAAGATTTCTAATACGACTCTCAATAATCGGACTCAGGATAATAATGTCAGACTGCTACGTCCCCGATTGCTTCATGAAGCGCGTGAGGCAGCCGGAAAGAGAGGCGCAAGTGGGCCACTCTTGAAACGGATGAGCAGGTGAACGGGCGTAAATCAGGGTAGACTTGAGTCGCTGCACGGAAGGGGAGAAGATGAAAGGGGGGGATCGAAAGGAGAGAGAGAGAGAGAGAGAGAGAGAGAGAGAGAGAGAAAGGGAGGCCAGAAAGAAATGGAAGATAAAGAGGGATACCGAGATGGCAAGACAAAACGAGAACGAGAGGGGACGGAGCAGAAGCAGAGCAGTTCTTGCACGGCGCGGAGGGGGCAGTAAGATTGGAAGCGTCCGATGCTGGATCGCGACCAGCTGCTGTCACCGACCTGCCTGGTAGACAGCCAGATTATTGCACGGAGCCTCCATGGGTGCGCTGACTTCGCTATCTGTCCATAGCGATAGAGCGAGCGATTTTGAGAGATAAAGTGAAAATCATACGTCAGATTTTGCGAATAATATAATATCTTAGAGAATTATTCGAAGCGACAGAATATTTAAAATATTATTTACGAATATATATTCGCTTAGATATAAACGATTAAGATATCTTGATTATTTGCGAGTACTGTCCAAGGCTTGACACGTAATGAAATAAATATTGTATGTCGCTTAATAAATTCTCAACGACATCGTTAAAGTGGCATGCCAACGTACACGCTGCCGATTCACACCTTGCCGATCGAATTGTTGATTGCCACTTGACCTCGCAGTATCTCTCATCGCTCCCGCGTCCTGAACGAAACGATATAAAATATCAAGAGAGAGAGAGACGATTACTTTCATACATGACTGAATGATCGGAAGAGGCGCTAGACCGATAGAAACCGTCCCGACCAATAAATCTCCCTGCATACATTCCTGGCCATAATGTGCTCCGCCGCGAGAATTATGCGCAATTGATAAGACACGATACAAAATGTAATTTACGACATCGTTCATACCCGATGTAATTGACTATAAATGAAATTGTAAAAAAGAGATAGCAAGACTTTGGCGTCGATCTATCTCGAAGTCTTTAACATTTGAAGTCTTGCAAAATGTCTTGCGCACAAGACTTTGCCTCCTCGTAATTTAAACGGAGAATATTCCTTCTGATGAACGCGTGAAATATTTTTTGCTTGATATTGGACTAAATCGCAATAATATACAAATGTCAAGTGCACGAATACGGATTCACACATAAAACTCTTGTAGTTCTTCAAGTTAAAGGAAAACTTGAAAACCTTCTTTACATTCGCGAGTTTTGATCAGCAATATGCTCTTTTCGCAAACGAAAAGTTTAATTTGGAAATTCCCACTTGAGAACTCGTCCTTCAAGTGTGGGTAATGCGTGATACCGTGGAATTGGCACTAGGCGGCAAGGTGTTGAAACTAAAGGGCTCGTATTTTTGTCGCGCCCAGAACTCGTCCTCGTCGGCGCGGCGAACCCCTTTTCGGGCACAGTGGCGATAAATCCGTATCTTTATGAAACGCGCCGTCGGACGTTGCTGCCTATAGTGGCTTCTTTTGTTCGGTTAAATGTTCCGTAGCTCCGGGCCGGCTGCTCTCGATCTCTCTTTCGCCTCCATTCGTCGGTCCAGCATGCCTTCCTCTGCCTTTTCTTGTACAGGCATTGTATTTGGGCCGCGTGATCTCTCTCCAACACTCCCATCAATCTCTTTTTCGCAGTACTACACGTTGCTAAAATTAGGATTAATTATTCTCGGTACATAAGTCTTAAAAGAAAAATTAATGATATTATTTCTCGGGCAAACGAATTAGCACAAATAAAATGTAATAGGTGATTTTTTATTGGAGTCGACTGTTACCAAGGTTAATATTCGGAGAAAGTGTATATTTTATATAGCATTTAGCAGCCTCGAGAAATCGACTGTGATGAGAGAAACGTCTCTTGACTGATTTTTTAGTTACAGATCAGAAATAAATCTAATTCACTGATTACGAATATTTAATTTATTTTATGCGTTATTAATTTATTTCTATAAGTGAAAGCGAGTGTTGTATGTAAAGTAGACTAATTATGCGTTAATCAAATAATTCTTATTAAGCGAACTGGTCGCTAATAGATTTTTATTAAAGACAAAATTAAAGTAATATAAAGAAATTTCTATCTTGCCCACAAGAATTGGTTTTAGCCCTTTGTGAGAGCTGTTATCCGGCACTTAGATATTTTGTGTATCCATGTAAAGGCCTCTGACGTCCAATCTTATCGTGACGAGGGATTCTGAGTTCGGTCGGGACCCATATAAATTATCGCTACGAATTTCGAAACCACCTCTTTCTCCTCTCCCTTCTTCTTTTTTCTGCTCTTTCTCTTTTATTCTGAAACTTACTGCTCGTTTCTCCAACAATCTGGTAGGAATTTAACGCGTTGCGATCATCTTGGTAAGAAGACATGGCAGGCGGAGGAGCGGCTCCTAATCAAAGAATGGCAGTAATCACCGAAAATAATGTTCTAACATTTCGTAGACCTTTAAAGCCAACATACATGGCCGACTTGAGTAACTGAGACACGATGGGTAATAAATTGTTGGCACCTACGCGCGAACCGTGCTTGTCTCTTTTCTTTCTTCTTGTCCTGCTCAGTTGATTTCCGCTTTATTTGTCCTTTTCTCGTTGGTTAATTACCGATTCGTGACCTTAAAACAGTAATGAGAAGAATAGCTCGTTGTATTAGTTAATTCTTTTTTGTAATGTGAGACTTTTTGGATCCATGACTGATTGGATAAATTATGTACAGCGGATAATTATATATTAGGATAATTATGTATTAACATTGGTGCTTTTTTGGTTTTGCTAATCATTTTAATTTTTTTCTGTATTAGATATATAATACAGAATATTGAAAATAAATGTGAATATGATATATATAAAATTACAACAGTACAAATAATACTAAAATAGTTTTTTACTATTGAAAATAAGGACAGAAAATTACCAAATTTGCGCTTGTGGATATATTGTATCGATTGCTTTTGTAAATAGATAAACATGAAAATGTTCATCATCATTCACGATCATTAAATGTATATAAGGTGGAAATTACTTTAATCGTTATACAAAATAAAAAGTAACATGCGGAAGCACTTCATTAATTTAAGGTATTGATGAAAACTTTTCGGCTGATCATTATGCATAATGGATATGATGTAACATTTTTCAAAATTACTAGAATTATTTTAATGTATTATGTTTTCATTTGTAAAGAAATACATGACAATGTGCTTATATGAATATACATTGAAACAGCTTCAAAAAAATATTTCTTGTATAAAAAAAATTGCGCGGACTTATTGTGTTGTGTATGTAAATGTCAATGGCTTAATATTCTATCTTTACGTCGCAGTGAAACTGACAAAGTTCCATATAAAAATTGAATTTGAATTGACGAGTTACGTAGCTGGAAATAAATGTGTAACTGTCAATGCATTACGTATTATTTTAACTTTCTATGGAAAACAACGATGAGCATATATAGTTTGTTATGAAGATTAGTTATTTTGTAAATTCTATACAAAATAAATGTTTTAAAATGATACATGATGTGCGATCTATAGAATGGAATATGGAAACAATATTTCTTAATTGCATTCTTAAAATGTGACAACTCAGGACAGGTATTCTGTTAAAGATACACGATGCGAAAAAGCATTGAATTCGTTGAAATGAATCAGCTTAAATAATATATTTGTTAATTTAAAAACACATTTAAAACACAAGTCATTTAAAACACAAATCAATTCAATATGAAAATTAATTCAAGTCAATTTAATATGAAAAAAAAGAATATTTTATACACAATTATATTTAAAAGTTTTATTAAATATTGTTATATAATTAAAATATTTTATTTTTTTAAATTTTGTATACAATATTGGAAACAATATTCATTAAATATTCGTTCTTATTTCCGGATTATAGTAAATAAATACTAGCAATTATCCAAAGTTGTCTGAAAAGGAAAGCAAATATTAGATACTCGTCGCATTGCCGCCACTCCAGAGACGCAATTATCGGATATTCGTAAAAAGGCAAAAGAAGAGGACAACAAGACGGCGATGATGCGACTGATACCGTTAGTGCAGCCTATAATAAAGTAAATAAAGAGTCCGACCGACGACTTGACTCTTCGCTGAGGACGCTGAAGCGAATCGCATTTTTATTTCCTTTCGTTCGACTAAGATGGGACGAAAAAGAATTATACACCCTCGAACCAGTTCGGAGACAGCCTGTTGGTTCGCCACTCGTTACGCATTATCATTCTCGATATCATTCGTTGATTATGTAATTGACGGGCAGCAAGCTTTTCGTTCTTCACTAATTTTATGTCACCTGCCGATTCATCATGTACCCTTTTTTTAGTCATTTTTTTTTGTTTTTTTTAATTATTTAATTAAATATAAAATATGAAATGAAATCGTTTACGAGCATTTTGAATGTGTCAAAACAATAAGATTAAAAGTTTTATTTTCTTATCTTTTTTAAGTCTTTTAATATATTATCATATTTATAAATAAAATCTGTAGTTATAGTTAAATATAGTTGGATTTCTAAATTTATAAGAAAATGAGAAAGGTATATAAATCTTTACTACTAAATGTAAAAAAAACTAAATGTACTATTAAAAAGTCATCACAATTATTATGTAACAATATATTATATTGTGTAATTTCCTGCGCTTAATCGTTTAAATAATCTCTAGCTGTCTCGAAGAAAAATTAATGCATATCGTTTGTGAAATTCATGCAAATTAATTTTTATATTGCTTTTTTATGTCGTTTCTTAAAAAAAGAAATCGTCAATAAGTTAATCTTATCTAATATCTTGACTTACATTTATATGATATTATAAAGTACAAAATCTATTATTCATGAAACATTAATTTCTTGATGTTTGATTGAAATCAAAGCTTTTACATAGCAAAGAAAGTTACACATTTTCGTGTTATGCAAGGATTATTCGAATATATCGTTTTTATCCAAGTAAGTTTGCGCTAACGACCCGTTAATTTTTGTCATATATATTATTTCTACTTTTTCGATGATTTAACACTCCGAATAGATTTGTCTTGAAACGTTTAATGTATAAAGTAACGATCAGTTGAAACATATTATTAAAATTGTTTATAAATTGTATGCTTTGCTTTATCAATAATTATGAATTGTTTTATCAATAGTGCAAATTTTCCTTCGTTCAATTTTTTTAATAAGTAATGTGAAACATTCAATCAATTTTATTATTACATTTCTTAATCAAGCAACTTTTCTATTTTATATAAAAAATGGATTGCTTCCAGTACAGAAATTAACATATTAATTAAGCTTGTTTTATCAAATGCAATCACTGTGAAGCAATCTCCATAATTTGATAACTCGAATTTATAAAGAGGGGAAAAGAGGGGCAAACGCGTGACATTTATTATAAATATACCGCTTGATGTTTCCGGTGAAAACATACAAGAAGGAAATGATTATTGCATAGTCTGAAAAAAAACAAACAAGCAAGATTTTTTTCGTCTTGCGCCGGCAAGTTTGAAACTATTAAACGTCTGCAATGAACATAACGGGAACTAAACATTCAACCACAGTCTATTAGTCAGGAAATTTAGACAAACGATTTATTCCATTATATAAAATGTATGTGTGTATATAAATTGAAATCACGGAAAAATAGTAAGCCAACTATTTAAATTTACCAAGCATTTCTATGATTAGATCTAATAATTTTTATTGAAAATAATGTTCAGTCATGCGATTTTCCGTTGTGACACATAATATGTAATATGTAATTCATTGCGTCGACCATTCGATCGGTATTCTGTCGGCATTTGCTATTAAACAGTACTTTAATCGCGCATACTGGAAAGGGTTCAGAAAGCCATATTCGTCGCTTGACAATTTCCCCGCCCAATTATCATTGAGCTGCGACACCTGTAGCGAGTCTGCGCCGCCCTGTCTTTCCATCGAGCCGGACAGAAGCCACGCATTAATGTCCTCACGCCTGGCAGAGCATTGTTCTCGTTAAATAGGACGAGCGACTCGTACGTCGCGAGCCGCGATAATCACAGGTGCAGTGCGGCGGATGTATCTGCATACAAGCCGTGCAAGCGAGAGAATGAACGAACGAAGCGGCTGGTGACAACGGGTAAGGGGATCAGTCCGTAAATGTAAACTTGAACGAGCGCCGCAAAAAGCGTGCGACTTCTGCGTCGGGCGAAGGGCCGTTTGTCTGGCTAGAAGCCGGAACGAGCGAAGGCTTGGCTCTTCTCCTTCGCCTCGAGCCGGTGCATGCTCTTGTGCTCTCCGTTCTCAACGTTCTTCTCTGCTGTTCATGTAGTATCTTCCTCTCTTTGCCTCCCGTTCCGTTCCTCCTCTTGTGCTTCTCTTCTTCCGTCTCCGTTCACTGCTCCCCCTGCCGCCCCCGCTAACCATCTTCGCCGTTCTATCTCTCTTGCCTGTTTCACTTCTTGTACCGCTCATCTCCATTCCGTCCACGTTCCTCACCCTTTTTCTCGCGGCACTGCCGCCGCAATCTTGGAAAATGCACGCGTGCGCCTCTGAACAGCTTCGCTCAGCCGCGGCTGACGAGACTTTCTCCACGGCGAAACGTCCGTTTCGAGAGCACTTGTTTAGGGGGTACTGTAACGACGAGAGATTTCTAGAAGCGTACGAAAAATGTTCCTCTCGGTAATTTGGAACTGTATAAACGAACAGACGCAAATGAAATTATACGTATGTGTGTATTACGTTATTCTTCCTTAAAAAAAAATAAAAATAAAAAAAAGTATCTCAGAAAATTACATTATCTGTAATTTTTTATATTAAACATAATGTGTTTCTGAAAGTGAAATATTCTTGAGACTAAAGTACCATTTCAGTGGTTTTTCGAACCTCATTTCTTAAGCACGCGTGAATAATTAGCTCGGATAAGAAACGAGCATGTTGTCAGTCTTTTCTCTTTACACGCTTTATTAACTCTCTAGTCTAGACATACGAAGGATACGAACAGAAGAGCTATTGTGCATGTTGTTCGGTATTCATCTTGTAAGCTTTTGCGATTGGGCATTTACTCGTTGGTATGATTTCGTTTTTAACTTATAATTATGCAGTGCACGTTGTAGGAAATAGCCTTGTTACGATTCTAAAGCTAGGTGTGTCAAATCTGTTACCTGTCCGAAACTTTTTCTGTCCACAATATCGCTAGACTGTGAATTACGAAATATTGATGTAAGATGTAATTACATCAGAGATAGCAGTAACATTCTCAAGATTTATTGTATCTTTTGTAATATAGGTGATATTTAGGAAGTTATATTTTCGTTTTTATTTTTGCTTAAGTTTTACCAAAACACTGTAGCGATAATACATCTAAGATAACAACTACATTTTCGAGGTTTATCAAGTATTTTAAAAAATAATATAATTAATGTTTTAGGAAGTTGTATCTTTGTTTGTATTCATATTTTAGCTCTACATGAAAAGAACGATTTTGTTAAAGTATCCAAAAATTTAGTTAATTACAAATCTAAAAATAACTGTTCGTTGATTGGATATGAACCAGCCACAAAATTATTTTAACTCTTTGAAATTCAATTTTCTTTTCTTTTATAGAACATAAATACAATGTTTATAAAAAAAATCTCTGTTTTTTCAATTCCCAAAATAGCCTACATTTAATATGCAAAATAAATACTCTTTATCCAAAACCAACTTACGAACTAATTTTTTTTCAAAGTATCAAATCTGAACAACAATTTTGTGAATTTTTAACTTTTAATATTGAATTTTTTTAAAAGTTACAATTTTTCAAAGATTTTACTCGTTTTTTTCTTTGATTTCGTTTTTTTTTTCTTTCATTGAACTCAAGAATTTTTTTCACAAAAACTGTAATGAAATTTCAATAAAAAATTATTTGAATGTATTCTACAGACCTTGAAATTGACCTATTTGTTTCATATTGATTGGATTTTTTTTAATAAAAATATCAGTTGTTTAAACATTGCTCTGGGTGTGAGCCCAGTGTGTCAAATAGCGATCGAAAAAAGAGGTGTGTCAACGAAGAGATAATTTTATTAAACACACAAAATAATTACTTAGTAATTTCAAGCGTGATGAACAATGCTGCAAAGAGTTTTGACATTTTAGCAACCAATAAGCATCAGATATAATTAATTTTGATGGTCCAACAAAATTTTTATATCTGTATCTAGCTAAATTTTTAGGTATTTCAGCAAAGCCATCCTTTTCATATAAGTATAATCGAGTGATAATTTTGACGATCGATCAATCCTGCCACTATCAGACCACCTAACGTGATCTAATATTATTCGTCGTCCATAATGCATCTCATGCTTCTTTTCTCTTTTCCATTCCCCTTCTTTTATATCGCTATCCTCCTTCATTTTTCGCGTTGTGCTTCTTCCGGCGAGAAGGCAGCAAAAGGCAACGATGCAATCGGTGGAGGAAGAGCATTCGGTGAATTGAATTATTTAAAGCCCGCGCAAGAACAGGCGTCTTTTATGAGTGGCTCCACACAATGCCGGCTTTGTGCCTCTCGGATACACGTGTTGCGTGCGCGCGTTCACGTACGTGGCGCGGCCGCGTCGCCCGGCATGAATGTGCTAATAATGAAGGTAAATTTGTTCCGAGGAGTCATTAATTAAAGTATTTTGTAACAAGGCGACGTCCGCCGCCACACCGTCGCGGCTTTTCCACCCGCGATGTCGGGCTTTCTTTCCATCCTAGACATGTTACATAATATACGGGGTGGTTCATAATTATTACTTACCAGATATACAGTATTTTAACTTTGTACATAGAAATAAATGAGTGGTTCCTCTTAAACTTATAAATAGATCTAGATAAATAGACCTAGGATAATTGGTGACATTCTTGAAAAGAAAGATTATTTTCATTAGTGCTTATTTAAAAATTATAAAAAAGAAGATGACAAAGACTCTGAAATACTTTATCTCTACCTATACTATAAACTCAGCATCTATATGTCGTGTATGTATGTGTGTGTCACGTAAGACGCGAATAGAAGATAGGAGAGTTGGTGGCAAGAACAGCGCGTATAAATAAAGGTGGCAATCATAGAATTGCTAATGTTTCAAAGAAAGATATATGTATATATATAATTCTTTCGAAAGATGACAGAGCGTACAACTCGGCGTAAGACTTTTCAGAAGATTGCGAGAGATTGAGGGTGGGGAGTTGAAAAAGGCGGTGGAAGGACTGCAACGGTGGATGGCGCTGGTGATAAAATGGCCAACCTCTCGTATCTTCTCTTTGCACATCCGTGTGTATAAGTTCGCGCAAGCGAACTCGCAGCGCCATACTTATATATTACTTGTCGAGAAGCAGCGCATGTACGTATAGAACAAAATCGCATACACACACGCGCACAGGCAACGCACAAATGAGCGGGTTTGCGTGAATACGTATACATTATGTGTCTATACAAAACAAGCGGCCACCAGTAATTCAAAGGCTCCATTCAAGGTTCTGTCTCTATTCTTGCTCCAGCGTTTGTAAACCATTTCATTTGCCCCTCGCTGGAACGTATACTAATAACTAATAAGGAACTGCTCCCGGACTTTTAAACGCCAACGACGTGTTGTGGCAATACCTTCATTATACGGGAAACTAGCGCAAGACCAACAGCGACTTTGATATTGTTTCGATTGAAAAAGCGATAGACAATAAGCGCAGTAAGCTGATTCAAAGGTATAAAACGTTATCCATCTGCCGCGATGTTTTATCCGTATGGACGCATTTCCAAACGAATGGCGAACGAAGTTATGAAATGTGAATGAATTAATTGTCCGTCTGAAGAAAAATTGCTTCGTAGCACAATTCAAATATTGATCCATGGTTTTTTGTAAAATAAAATTTATTCTATTCATGTTATTATACTTTTTTTTACACCGTTTTGCCTTGTTTCAGTTGAATATATTTCAACATATTTTAAAATTGTAATGATATTTCTTGGTTGCTTTTATTCCATTTTTATTTTATCTAAACGTCGTTTTCTTAAACACATATTGCATAAATTTTTTTTCACTGGCTTCTTTCATCTTGTCTCTGTTTAGAATATATATAATTTCAATATCATAATTTGTATTCGTCAGTTATGTGTGATTTTAATTATGTGTGATTTTTTTTAATAGCGACTAATTCGGTAAAAATTTCAATAGTAATAATAATCGGTATAAAAAATATGGTCTAAAGATAAAAAATATTAATAATTTTTAAAGTAAGATATTCGCATAAGAAAAAGTCAAGCTTTATTTATTTATATGCAATATATGTACACGTATTATAAATGATTTATCGCGAAAGACAATCTATCATCAACGCTATTAAGAAATATCTTTCACAGTACATATAAAAATTGATATATTGATGTTTTATTCATAAAACTGTCCACACTCTACTGATCATATCACATTAAATAAATGTATTTGTTTAATGAATTTTAAGAAAAGTTTTAATATGTTATCTGATTTCTCTCTCTTTTTTTCACAATTAATATTGCATTGTATTTTAATTTAAAAAATAATAATGCACAATATATATTAGTTATTCGCATAAGAATGCTGATAAATATTTATGTTGTATTATAAAAAAAGATTTATATTTCATTATAAGATTTAGATAATTATAATTATTGGAAACGATGTTGGCTGCGGTCCGATTCACTCGTAACTTTTGGAATTGTTTCATCTTTGTTTAACAAATTTTAAACAAGAACAAATGATGTGCACGTATTATATGTATGAGTGCATGAATCGGACCGTAACTTTATATTACATTGCTAAACTTATTAATAACTGCTTATTTTATATATATTATTTATAATTTC
>NW_017259267.1:935085-955833 GCF_001594045.1 Atta colombica | reverse complement strand
TATATATATATAAAATAAAATGGTAGTGAAAAAAAATAATTTAAGTTCTTTAAATTAAGATCGAAGGAATTATGATCCTTCACACTTATAAATTAATAATAAGTCATAATTATTTTATCCTCGCAATGATTGGTTTCCGTAGGTTCTATGATTAAAAAGAAAACTTAAAAATAAAACGAAAATTCTCGAGCAGGACCTAATCTACTCGGCTGCCGAAGTTAACGAGTGGACGTGAAAAAGGACTTAACACGTAATTACAGCCACACCGTCTGCTCTTCTCAAAGATGGAAGAAGGATTACCTGTCCACTCTGGACGACGTCACGATGGTGGAACTCGAGTATATCGTGTATCTTACGTTCTTTCATTGGTAGATAGCGCGAGTATACATTTATATCTCGTCGTAAGCGAGACCATGGACATCATAAATGTGAAGTACGCGCGAAGTCACGCTGGTATGCGAGTTACGTCATCTACGACGCCATCGCGTGAAGACATACTCGGGGATCGGATCGAGGTGTCCTTGGTGGACACCTGTCGGGACGCCCCGTCGACGGGACGATTATCGAATGACGAGAACGAGCACGAGCGCAGTTACGAAGGTGGTGTTGGAGGAACTGATGGAACGGGGGTAAGAGGGCAAGGGGAGAGAAACACCCTCTTGCACTCGAAGGTCGATGAAATTTCAGCTCCGGCTGAGAGAAGATCGGCTGGTAAATTGACGAAGGGCGAATGCGCCAGAGGCTCTCTCTCTCTCTCTCTCTCTCTCTCTCTCTCTCTCTCTTCCTCCCCCCAACCCCCTGCCGCAAATCCACCCCTGTTCCTGTGTTGCTCCCCGCGGGACACAGTAAGCCTTCAATCGACTAGATTGACGTCAGACAGAGGAAACGGCCCCGCGCCTAGTGATTGTCATTTTCCGGCTTGCATCCGGACTGCATGCTTTTTCTCCGTTCGTACTCTTTTTCTCCGCTCCTGTTCGTAATTATTTTTTACGATTAAGTATGCCGCCGTCTGTACGCCCGTTTCGGAACCGGTACTGATTGCCATCTCGCCGAGAGTGTCCTGCCTCGAGAATTGTGTCCCGAACTCGAATTCGATTTGTTTCTTTCCTCATTTTGTTTTCAGTCGATTATTGGATCGTATAAATAATTAAAGATGTCTCTGAACAACATTTGACATCTTAAGCACTTTTTCTGAAACGATAATTAAAATTTAATTATTTAATTTTTTTATTTTAATTTAATTATTTATTATTAATAATTTAATTTATTTATTTATTTATAATGAAGTAAACTTTCTTTTTTCAATTAATTAAAAGAAGTACTATTTACCACTCAAAGTAAGATGTTGGAATGATACACCTATACGTATTTTAAATTATAGATATATAATATGTATTTTTTTCCCTGTTTTTCGATTGATGGATTTCTATTTATTAGAAGATATAAATTGAAGCCTTTTTAGGGTACTAAAAATACATTTCTCTGTAATCTGAGTACGATCTGGCAAGATTTCCGTTGCGGAAGAAAGAATAATCTTTTCGGTCGAGCGTTTGTTCTTCGTGGTAAAGGAGCAAGCGGTGATCTCAATAGAGGCTCGACTCCATAAATAACCCTCGCAACAAGGATTAGCTCCCTCTTTCGTCCGGTTCATTGTAAATTAATTACCTGGAAATGAGAAATCTCCGGTATACATTTTTCTCGACGTACAGCAGACGTATTCAGCGGGAGATAAAAACCACTCTTAACTGCGGCCTGACAGTTTTTTCATCGATATATCATGTAACATTGCCATTTTCTAAAACTGAAACCATAAGGCCAGGGTGTTTCCAGCGTTGTTGACACGAGATGCACATGTGTTAGGATAAATTGATACCTTCGCGTGGCGCAAATAGCACTTCAAAGTCCACAAACCTCTGCCGTCAAATGACGACCTACGAATTTATGTCTCTGATTGAGTCAACACAACGGTCAGACACATCGTTTCTAACATTAATTGGAATCTGTATTGCCTGTCTCTGGCAATGAAAATTTTTATATAACTTTTACGTGCTTATGTGCATTTAGCAACGAACCAACGTTAAATGAAAACAGAAAAAAAAGTAGTTTTTGCTAAAGTATCTAAAAATTTAATTAAATATAAATTTAAAAATAATTTTGTTGGACCACGCAAATAATTATATAGAACGCTTGTGAAAATGCTGCAAACAATTTTAACATTTTAATAATCAGTTTAAACATCCTAATTTGGATGATCCCAAAATTATTTTCAGATTTTTAACTAAATTTTTAGATATTTCAGCAATATTTCCATGAGGATTTCTGAATCAATGAAAGAAATTATGAAGAAAGCATGTATGTGAATTGTTCTTTCGTAGATGGTCACGACGAAAATTCGCGAAGTTCTACTAATTGAATTAGAAAACAATTGTACTCTTTACATGCGACGTGTACACGTAGATGAACGCATATACGCGATCGTGGAGAAGCCTTGCGCGTTTTCAACGCATATCGGCGCCTACGCAACTACGCGCGGCCATAGTGGAATTTTCACCTGCTCAAACACTGCCCGGGCCGTCAAGCTCGCCATGTCATTGTGTTTACATTATTATGTTAATCACAACGTACGGCAGTAACAATGCGTCAACCTCGATTTAGGAAGCGACTCGAAAAAGAACATATAGCTGAACAAATATTAACTGAGCAAATTATTAGTTTCCTTCTCACCTCCTCCTTTATGTTGGACGGCATTTGTTCGAGAAGTCTTGAGGCATATATGCGCGCCGAGTAATACATCGATTTCGAGAGACTCGTAAAATAGCTAGCCTCATAATTTGCAAACTGACAATGAGCTTAACTCAATGCGATGTTACATCAACAATACCTTGAATAAAGAGATTCCTTCTATACAGAACGATTACGAAATTGTGTAATTTATAAATTTTTATTTCTCTGCCTGCATATTATTTATGTCTGCTTGTCAAATACATATAATCAATGTCTAAAATGGGATGTAATGGCAGAATAATAAGATATCGAATTGAATATTATGCTTAAACTTTTTTTGACTTGCTTTATGGTTGTTCTATTTGTAAGTATATATGAAAAAGATGAATTTTTTCTAAGAAAAAATTAAATCTGAATATTAAAAATGTAGATTTAA
Organism: Atta colombica; assembly: GCF_001594045.1. Classification (NCBI taxonomy): domain Eukaryota; kingdom Metazoa; phylum Arthropoda; class Insecta; order Hymenoptera; family Formicidae; genus Atta; species Atta colombica. Next base: position 952,673 of record NW_017259267.1, on the reverse strand, counting down.
AAATAGTGACAAACGTACTGTATACACTTTATAATTTTTAACATACAATAAATATAAATGAAGATGTTTATCCGTGCATAGCGGAAAATCAATCGCATCAATAAACATAAACTTATTAGACTAGCATTTTCTTGTGCTCGAACAAATCGCGCATGACCAGAACGCCACGGTACAATTAAACGAGACGAAGTAGAATCGAACGGAAACAAGAACGTCGCATCCAACGGCGAAATGGTCCTCGACGGACTAATGATGGCGTATGGCACGCGTCGCTAAAAAAAAATGGTATCGATCGTCAATCCGTTGATGTGAAATGTGCTTGAGAAACTCGTGGCGCTAATCACGTTAGCATAGCACTGCTGGTCGAAAGCAACCGAATAGAGGAGTCGAAAAGTGCTCAGTGGTGGCCACTTGTCGACATATAAAAGCCACCCCAATATTCATCGTAATATTTATAGAATTGGCTTTATGAAAGAAATAAATCCGTTGATTCCGCGCATAAAGCTATATATATCTATATATATATGTATATTTTTTATCGAAGTGAAAAAAAGAAAATTTATTCGATAAGCAAAATGTATGTAACAAATTTTTATTTTATTTAAAAAAATGTTTCATGTCTATAAAAATTTTGTTGATGTTATGTAACATTTGGAATATGTACTTTCAAATTTCAAGATATACTTAAATGTTATAGACATAAATGAAATATGTATTTTATCTTCTTGCACTTTGCAGAGATTTAATCTTAACAAATTGATCCATTGGACCGTCGGTTACCGTTTCGACTACTCGTCTGTGTCTCACAAGTAACCCCCTTCTATCTCCATTCGTCCCGCTGCGACGTGTAATGCAATTACGATTGTTGTTTGAATGAACAATCAAGCGCCCTCGAGGCGCGCCTCCAATCATTCAATTTCTGTTCAATCGACTTCTCTGCTCTTGCTTGCGTACGCGCGCGCGCAGCAGCCAGTTCCCGTGATCCCTTCTTTCTCTTGAGAATCATCTAGAAAGAGAGAAAGAAACGAGAAGGGGGTCGGGACATCGAAGGATAAAGAGAGAGTGGGCGAATACGAGCATATACGGTCGCGACGGGGACCAGGGTGCGGACCCGCGATTATTGTCGCTTTCCCGACTGACAAAGTAACTGCGCCAGAATACTTCTTATTTCCTGCCGCTGACAGGGCGCGTATTACGAGAAAAGAAAGCTAATAACAGCCACCGCGCTACCGCCTCGTCGTTCGGCTACCTGCATTGACAGGCGTGTCTCGCAAACCCGTCCAGGGTTACATCGCCCCCCCCTCCTCCCCCCCGGGGCCCCTCACCCCCTGATCCTCGCTATTGATTTGTGCTGGTGGAATCGGGTACGCGCGCGTGTGTAGCAGAGACAGGCCTGTGAAACCCGGTTATTAGTTCCCTGCGGGAGAGCAGATCTCTTCTTTTCTCTCTCTCCTCTCTCTCTCTCTCTCTCTCTCTCTCTCTCTCTCGCTCGCTCGCTTGCTCACTCGTTCTTCTCGATTTCTGAAGGTACCGTACGAAACTTCTCGATTGAAGAGAGAAGGACGGAGAGAATCGCCGAGAAGGAGAGGTCGAGAGGCCGTCTATTATTTCATCCGTGACGTCATTGCCGCAAGCATTGCTCGATGTTAACGTGAACGTGACGTCGCAAGTCATCGATGGGCTGTTTTACGCGGTGGTGTTGATACCAGCCGCGGGGGGACGCGCGATTAACGAGCTTAGCTTGTCGTAAAGGGCTCTCGTGATCATAATACGTTGGTTGCTCACATTGGTCATGTCTCAATGAACGCGGATACTTATGGGCGTGATAAACGAAACAATAAATCTACTTGTACAAATCGGACAAGAGCGAACACGATCAGTGGTTGAATTCTCGTTTCAAACAAGCATTCGTAATCTGAAATTAATATGTGAATATTGAATATTTTATTTTCAATCAATCTTATTATCTTAAATAACTCTGTGCCATCGTTCCATAATACATCGTATTAACATAATGCGTTAATTTTGTTTTGAAGAACGAAATACGATGATGGTATCGAGGCGAAATCTTGGTCCGATTTGATGCCATCGATTTCTTTTCCGGATTCCAAGATTTATGCAGACGTCGAAATACGCCGTTAATATCCGTGCCAATAAATCGAAGGTAAATCAACCCGAAACCTGGCAAACCTGTTTTAATCGCGCGTGCGTGCATGTCTGTTGTTTTGAGTTTTTATGTTGCTGTTTAAATGATGATGATGATTAAAGAAGAATTATATGGCATAATTATTGTTCAAAATATCGCTATATATTTAATCCTTTTTTCTAGTTATGCTCTTTTCTACTTTATATCTTACATCTGCAATTTAGATTTCTTTAAATTTCTAGTAAACGTAGCGTCCATAAAATCCTAATAATGTTGCTGTAATAATATCGTTTCCATATCATACAAAATTACGCGTAAATTCCCTAGTTTCACGAGTTCTACTGTACTTTCACGGTATTATTGGTACACTTACGTGCTTACATATAATATTGCTCGAATTAAGAACTGAGACAAAAATGAAAAATAAAAAAAGATGCAAAAAATGAGGGATATGTACTGTATCGTCTGTATCGTCTTAAAGAAACAAATTCTCGTTTGCACGAGGTGCAAAGTGTAACGGGTCAATTATCATGTTTACACGGGGGATACAGTAACGCCGGCGATTTCTCGGAGTACAAATACCGGTAACTTAGTTAAGGCTGCGCTCGCGTTCGGATCTAGAGCGGAGACGACTGAACGGTTAGGAAAGGAGGGGAAAGCCCCGAGATACAGGAGAGGAGAGAATGGGCGAGGGACGGCAGCTCAGAAGAGAGGAAGAGAGAGATCCGCGATGAATCCACGCGTATGTGTGTATACGTGAATACCGACATGTACGTATAATGATCGAGTGGCGAGGGGGACAGCCGGCGGTGAGGGGGCGGGAAGGGGCGAATGGGTGAACGGGTGAACGGCCTGCCGCGTCCTTGCGAGCCACCTGACCACACCGGCCGTGCCGCCACCACTCGGCCTCTCCAGCATCCTTCCAGCAGCTCAGACTCACCTTCCAACCGGCAAACCGCTCGTCCACTGAACTACCTGACCGATCGCATATATTCGTGGCTCTTCCGCGCCGATTCCCGTGAATACTCCAATCATTCTTCGGCGCGCTATTCGTTAGTCGAAAACGCTGCCGGTTTTAGCGTGATTATCGAATTTGATCGAATTTGAATGTAGATCATAATGTTACCTTGGTAGCAGATTCTAAATTTTTATGTCTTATAGTGATTTGACAAGCACTTGTCTCTGAATTATGTTTTCATTCTTTCTATAATTCTTTGAGGTCTACTTGAATATATATTATATTAATTCAATTCTTTAGAGAAGACAGATAATGATTTGTAACTATTACGTATATATATATTGCACTCTTACACATTCACATAATTATATATGCGTGCGTGAATTAATAATAATACATTTTTTATAGCAATAAGTTATAATAATGTATTACAGAATAGTACATTTTTTAAATATATTTTATAATATGTTAAAAATAATAATATTCACTTTACGTGGGCAAAGGACCTAATTGCAATTTTATAACGGTTTTATGTACCCGTTTTTCTGTTATGTCCAAAAGTCATTATGTAGCTTTATCATGCTTCCTTATTTTCAGAAAATACCCACGCGTTATTAACATATCTTATACATTATTTTACCTTTCTGGACAGCTGTCTGCTTTAATATAACTTGTTTACTTGTTACGTATATTATATATAGTACAATACGCGCTCTTGTAGCATACGATATCGATCGATCATTCAGCATGCATTCATTCGCACATACTGATTCTTTTGCTCGAGCATTCTCTAGTAAGTCACTATTTATAAAGCACATTATTCTATTTATCTTTGCGACTTATCTGATCTATGAAACTGAGCGATTTCTACATCTTACTTTACTACGCACTATCTAATCCAGTATTAAGTTTCTTATCTCAATTACCGGTTTAATTACTCTATAGTTTATTACTATGTACATGTATATTTCTACATATACTTCTATACCACTTAAATGTGAGCACTTAACAATACGACGTGAGTGTACACTTAAAACGAATGTAATTTCTTTTTTTAAACACATTACGTAATATAAATTCATATTATGTGTCATCATATTCCATTCTTTCCGTTTCCATATTGAATAACATCGATCCTGAATACTTTGAAGATATTGATATCATTGATACTAAAATCACGCTAAATAATCTCTATGGCAAACTATGGTGACTTGAATCGCCATTGACAAACATATAGATATGAAACGAAAGCGAGATCCGTACTTTCGATCGCGATATGTGCATTTGATGCTTCATAACGACCGCGCTCATAAAGAGACGATCCGTGGTGTGTCACTGCTGATGATTTGTTGCGCATTTCTGGCACGGCGAGGAATAAACTGGAACGCGCTCGGCATTTATACCAGCGGGCACACGACGTTCCCCTGGCACATCGAACTCTCATTATTGCTAGATGCTTCCATCACAAATTTCCGTGTCTCTCTCTCTCTATCCGTCCATTTGCGCGTAATTCAAGCTGATTTTATGTACTCTCTCGAACCGTTCCGTATGCTGTTGACTCCAATCTTCTCACCCTTGGGCTAACGCTCTAGTACCACTTTCTTACCGGGTCGAAAGTGGCTATTTAGCGTCTTTATGGCTTCTCACTGCCTAGAAACCGTAGTATAGCCTGCGGCTATATCGCTTTACGCTCGCGCCGTATTTATCAACCGCCGTATTAGCGCGGCACAATCTATCCATATGTATTCTCATTGCTAATTATTGTACGTGTTTTTCCATTTACTTTATCCTTCTGTATAATTCGATGCTCATATATTCCTTTGACAAGATATTAAAAAAAAAAATAGAAAGGAAATTGTTTGGATGGAAGTGGAAAAATGGAATGACATTGCAATTGTATTTACGTATTTACTTTTGTAATTGCAAAAAATTTCAATTTGTTTAATTTTTGAAGAAAATTAATTCGCATTACGATTTAGCAACGTCACGATCGCGCGGACATCATTTTTACTTCATGGATGGTTGAAACTCAACTGAACGATTACATGCTTCACGGTGGTATCCTGTCGAAGCATGTAACCAGTATTGGCTCGACAGAGAGACCGTAGGTTACGGAAAGATCCTCGGGGCTAATGATCCATCACCTCCTGATTCTAAAGTCCGAAGTGGCTACTTAACGACTTTACAGCTGCTTGCTACCCAGGAACGCCCACGTGCCACAGGTAAACCTCGCCGACGCGCCTGCGAATTGATCAACCGGTCTATTAATAGAGCGGGGCGCTACCTGGGATCTTCCGGAACGATATAATCCTACTAGTTTTCGAGAAAGGAATGCCTAAAAGCTAACGACTTCCGTTCATTAGATCGAATGACGAAATGATGATGATTTTATTATTTTTATCGAATTTTTATACAGAATATAATTTTATATTCGTTTCGAAAATTTTTATTTTGATGCAAAACATCTGCTTTTTAAATTAAATGTAATATGAATAAATATTATTCTCTCAATTACAATATATAGTATATTCGATACGACTGAATAAATTTTTTTGCTATAATTAATAGGTTTTGAGACATTAATAATGTAAAATCTACTTAAATTTGTTCGATTAAATTGAGTGAAAGATTTGATATATTAATTTATTACATATGTAACAAAAAGAGAATTAAAGCGATATTTTACTATAAATCGCTATTCATAAAATTTCATTTATAATTATTTCTTTATTTATGATATATTTTATTATAATTACACTATATATCTAATGAAATAATTGTAAATACTTGTCAGACGCTTAAATGATTTTTATGCATTTATAAATTATAAAAGAGGAAGAAAGAAGAATTTAGTGGACATTATATTTTCTTAAGACGATTCATTTAGCATCGTTGAATTCCATGCGGCGGCAGGAATGTCGGCGTTTCAAGTTGAAAACGTTAAACTATAGAAAGTATATAAGATAGAGAGAGAGAGAGAGAGAGAGAGAGAGAGCAGCAAAATGGAAAAGAAAAAGACAATGACATAGTACCTACCTTCGTAGGAATCTTGTGTCATCTACCAAGTTCTTCTCTCCTACTTCTGAATCATCGTTCTTTGTTTTCTCTCAGAATCTTTTGTATCCATGGATAACCAACCGCAAATTGCCAATCTTTCGACTTCAATACGAAACGAATTCTAGATGGATGGAAACGAATTCCATTTAATGGAACGTTTTTTTTTCTCATTTTTTTTCATTATTTGAATGAAGATTATCATGACGCAATAATGTCTTCCATTATATTCACATTTAAAGTTATATCTTATAATTTAAAAAATTTTTTTAATTGTATGTAGTATTGTGATTATTTAACTGTTTAATATTTATTACTATAAAAATACAAATTGTTGCAATTTCAAGATAGAATAAGTATTTCGATCATTTATTTTTAATTTCTAATTTTCTTCTCATAATGGAATGATTTAAGATCGAAATCAAGAGGAAACCGATTATCGCTAAATTTTATTTACTTTTCTTTTGCTCTGAATCATGAACTTTATTTACATTTATTCTTTTATATAGTTTTTGTGCAAATGGATGGTTAATAGTTCTATCTATCTTATCACGTCTTCTCTCTATTAACTTAAGTGACATAAGAATTCCGCCTTATTCATTGTTATCTCTTGTTATCTTGCAACTATGCGCTTTTAACATTTACTTTTTTCTTCTTTGCTTGAATAGTACCGATCGAATCAAATTATATAGTAACATTAAGCACGAATCGTTGAATTACAGTTAATGATAGTACATATTATATCTTATATCAAGTTTTCTAATTATCATCAAAGCTACATAATTATATTTCAATAAAGACTATAACAACGCTTAAGGATAGATTTTTGAAACATTATTTTGAGACGAAAATTCTAATACTAAAATATCGACAATATAATAGTTTTTGAATTATAAACATTTAGAATTAGCGAATCGTTTAACTTAAAGTGCACATATGGTTGGCATTTTACGAGCGAATTTTAAGCAGTACGATTCGCTATTTAAATGCTTATATTTTAAAAACTATTAATTTTTTCAACATTTTGCCATTAGGATTTTTGTCTTAAAATTATCTCAGCAATCTATCCTTAAGCGTTGTTATAGGATTTTACCGGATACTCTGTATAATGTGTATTGAAAATTATATAATCAATACAATAGATATAATGATTTACATAGAAAGTACGTGATGATTAACACTTTGATATGGAGTTCGATTCTATGTACAACGATCGTTAAATCTGATATTCTATTATCGCTGTTCTTTAACATTAGTAACTATTTCGTGTAATCGAGTCAGAAACTCTTTAATAGGATTTAAGAATCAATTGTAATAACTCGCGAGATTGATAGAAGTTGAAGTAGATAATATGTGAGAACATTAGAGAAATATAATGTTACACGGAATCTTTGTCAAAGGTTAAACGATGCGGAATGACGTTTCGCATTATTCGTCAAGCTGACCAAGATTCTTTCTTGTCTGCAGGATGGTGCGCTTCCTGATGTTCGCCGTAATTGTACGACGGTGGACGGGGTCGATACGGCCGTAAACCCGATCAGCTGGAAGGAGATTCGAAGCCGGTGAGTCCAACGGCACCTGCTTATTGTGCTTATTCATTCGGGATGCGGCTATTCGCCCGTGTACAATGTGACTTAATGGAACCCGTAAAGACCTTTAACATTACTATGAAATCTATCGTTGTAGTCTGACTGCAGACCAATACGACTTATCAGCGATGCTTCCTCTAGTGATGCACCTTTGCATAGCATGTTCACGAGCACGTCAACACGTATTCATTATATCGAGTCATTGTCTGCATAACTATACAAGCGTATTTCAATTGAAATCATGTTGACGCGTAATCATATAATAATACTTTTCCACATTAGAAATTCGCATTTTCCGTTACATTGTTGTCAAATGGATTCTAAAATTCACAATATTTTTTAGTTATCTCAGTTTAGTTTCTCCTCCCAGTTTTTATCTAGCAAAAAATATTAATATCTGACTATTGAAGTGTTAAGGTAGTCATTTTCGTTCCGTGAAAGGAATTGTGGTGAAGAACCTAAGATATCTTGCTTCTGTACTACCGCGATATGCTATCAAAATAATTTATATTTTACTCGTACGACTCAAGATTGGCTTTTACGGGCGATCGATTGCCTCACCCGAGTCGTTTCGCTTGACAATATGAATATGAGATTACTGAAGTTGGCCAGCACGAAAAAATAGGATTTGCTTAGAGTCTCGCACGTGGCAGCATAAACGACAGGGGAGAAAAAGCTCGCCACATACTTGACTCAATGTTCGATCTGAGTATTCACACACAGGCACGCGCGGACAATTATGGACGGCGGGACACGGTTTTACAATAAGTCAATTCGTTTTCAAGCTGCGTAAGAACGGCCTAACGAAAAAAGACCCGGGTTGGATATAGTTATTGCGGCTGTACACGTGAACAGGTCGATCCGGTCGAGTGAGATCAAAAGAGGGACGAAGAATGAAAGATGGAAGGAGAGGGTAGAAAAGAATGGACGAAAGAGAGGGGAGAGAGGTTTTCGAGATGGGATCAGGGATGAAGGGGGGGGGAGGGGGAAGGTACAGACACGAAGTACACATACATGACGGTATCGAGCGGTGATAAATACGTGAAAGAGAGGAAGAGAGCAACGAGAGGGACGAAGAGCTAAAAAAAGAAAGAGAGAGAGGAAGATGTCGTACAATAATCGAACGCGCTCGTAGCGCAGTGTTTGCAAAAGAGTGATATCTAATCGGCGAAATACTCGTCGAAAAGTAAACCCAAGAAACAGGGTGGAGCACAGGCATATATCGTTTATCTTCGTTGTTTACGGATAGTTTCGTCCGTTCGTCTCTCGCTCTCTCGTGAACGGGTTATGCGCGCCAGAGAGCCTCTCCTGGCTGGCAATACCTGCCGCGCGCGGTGTACAGCACGCCCCGTTCGGTGTGGACCCGTTCGGTGGTATCTATATACGCATACGTATGTACGCACACTCGCGCAATTCGCGCCGGCAAACACGTATTGCCGTATATACCACCACCGAGTATTGTATAATGCAGCCATTGATAGCCGTCCTCTCTTTCACGCACGCGATCTGTTGCAGTCGCTGCAACCCGTGTCCGGTGACAGCCTCCAGTGTCCAGTCTCCCTCCCGGTGAGTGTCCACAAGATTTATTTTCCCAGGCGATATACGGGGTGTCGTCGCGAAAACCGGACGCACGCTCCCACCGCGAGAACGAAAAATTTAACGCGACGCTGAATTCGGATATGATTGCGAGAATAATAATCGTCGGGCGTTTTCAGGACGGCGATCTAAGCGAAAGTATTATTTAGTGAAATATGACTTTGTGGATTGGATATTTTTCGTTTTTGTTGCGCGCTTCGTTTTTGTTCGAACGTTCAAGCTCTCATCAGAAATGGAATCGATTAGGTATGTAAAATTACACTAGCGTTTCATTTTATATTTACTATGCTAGAGAAACAAACCGTAAGGTCTATTTAAATTGCTGGCTATTAATTGTATATTATACATCGTGCCATATTATTGTCATTTTTATTATTGTCATTAATGAAATCTTTTTAACTTGAAAGATCTCAAATTAGTTGGCGAATTGAACTTAAAGAAAATGAGATAACAGATAAATTAATTCTTAATTACTGCCAAATTTTATATATACAATTTTATTGTACAAGCATTTAATTGTACATTCGACGATGTTTCATAAAATATTTGAGAGTTAATAAATTACGCTAAAATGCCCTCCTCAAAAAATTTCACAGATGAAAACTCTATTACAAAGAATCCATTAATAATGTTAGTAATAATGGTCGGACATTCTATATATCACGCAACACACCACGGGAAACGAACTTTTACTTTACAATCTTCCACGCCAGTAACAATCTCCGTTGATATTATATACAAAGCGGAAGCGAGCTACTGTGAACTTACGTAACATCCAAGTTCCGTCGTCGCTCGCGTAAGATCGACTCGAGACAAGAAGTGTGGCGAGAGCAAACCTTCTTCCCGACCGCGCTCACGACTTTCGCCATTAATCGCGTATGTCGGGGGTATAGTCGTTATTTTCTCGATCGCGATCTCGCTATCCTCCCCCCTTTCCTTACTTTCCAGACGCTGTCTTTCTCGGGGACCCCGCGGTACTTAACGAGCAGATCACTTTCAGTTGCAGTGTGCACAGCCACGATCAATTTACAAGCGCAGCGAATCGCCACGGGGCCGTGCGAGTCGCGGAAGATTGCGATCACCGTATGGCATGAACCGCTTCGACGAGAGAAAACGTTCCACCGATCTTTCGTAGGTGGTGAACGAGTTACGATTTGCACGCCGTCAAGGAAATGTTGAAAACGGCGGGAAACGATCGGGACACCCGTTGAGTCGTCGATCGCTCCGCCACTCGCGAACGCGCGAAATTGCGTAAACGGAATTGAATTACCGTCCATTGCGAAAACGGGAAATTCGCGGGCACGGTTCGATTTATTGAACGATTGCTGATGGATACCTGCCGAATGGCTGTCATTTTGCGGATAACTAAAAAAATTGTCGACCGTCCTCGTTCCATCGCATGCGGAAGACGATTTATGCTTGTTTCTATGCAGATTGTTTTTAATCTCGGTTCAATTTACTCTTCATCTTTTTCTAATTCTTATGCCCGTTTCTATTAATGTAATTTAATTTTTATCTTGGTTCAACTTGGTTTAACTCTTTATTTCTTTCTAGTTCTAAGAATTAGAAAAAAAAATGAACAGCAAGTTGAACAAAGATTAAAGTTAATTCACATTAATGGAAATAGGCATTAGTTCTAGAAAGAGAACTAGTTGTGAAAAACTAGTTGTGAATCGATTAAAATTCAACTACATTGGTAGAAAACAGACATTCGTTACATGACATCGTTATGAGAAATATCTGATTTTACAATTATATTTAAAAAATTTAGAGACATGATATCAATATTATTTTCTGTTTTCCTAAATCTCGACAATTTTTGGCATAATGATGTAAAGCAAATTTACGTAATGAGATTTCTCGAACATCGGTTTCCGTTCCCGAATACGGATGTCGAGTTCGGCGCGATATTGACATGCCGCTACCAACAGCAAAACGCTAAGTAAATAGCTACGAGTACGCCGGTATCGTCGTTCCATCTCGCACTTGTCAATAAACCTGTAGTATCAGCGTAGTATCTTCCAAGGCAACGATAAAATGTTATATGGTCTTAGTTCGAGATTTTCGACGATGGGAAAGAGAGCCGCTTAATCTTATCACTCCTTTGTGCAAATAGTACAATGATGATTCGCGATTGCACGTTGCAACGCGCGTTCGACGCAATTCCGGCGTTCGAAGCAAATCCCGGCGCTTTCGCTAATTTTATTTCTTTAAAAAAAAAAAAAGAAGAAAAACAGGTTCAGACGCGGACGTTAAATTGGGAGCAATCCGGGCGCGACAGCATCACAAAGAAGTCATCTCGATATGCTCGTAAAGCATAACAAAAAAATGATATTTTCTTTGACATTTGTTAGTCATAATTCTGGCGCTCTTTCTTCGAGAGATTATTAAAGCCGCTTTTTACGTGAGAAAGCGAAAAATCAAAAGAGAGAGAAACGCAGATGCATAGAATCCGTCCATCTTATCTTTGGAAAAAAAAGAAACTTAAGAGAGGAATGCGATAAAATATGCGACTGTATACGTTTGCGAGATACGGTGCCTACACCACTGTAGACCAAAATGGAATGACATGCGATTTTCATCACGTTTTCATTTTTTCGAGTACAAAAAAAGTATCGTATCACCTTCGCGTTCGGAGACATGAAAATACATCAGTCGCCATCATGCATTATTATCGATAACTCAAATTTTTTGGCAACGACAAATGCTTTAAGAATATCACACCTCGATGACACATGATACTTGTGCGTTTGAAAATCTCGACTGCCTGTAGACAGCGAGCCAGAATAACAAAAGCGAATTGAAAATATGCAAAGAATGCATTAAGAGTATATACTGTGGATAGAGCTACACAGAGGCAAGCGTGCCGACTTACGGAGAAGAAAGAAAGAAAGAAAAAGAAGTTGAAACGCGCGCTTTTGTCGGTACGTCATTACGACATCCGGTCACCGTATGGTCGTTAAAGTGACACAAATGGTGTTTCAAAAATATCAAGCAAAATATGAATCCGAGTAGAAATAACATCGTGTCATGCTGTTGTTGCGATGTTTGCGATGTCTTTTTGTACTCATTATACTCGATAATTTATTCCTTTAAAAAATCGTGTTATCGCACGTAAAATTATTATTCTCAGCTAAATGAAGAAAATATGTAAATTATATAAAATAGCTTATCTCATAATATCCATATTTATTCTAAATTTATACATAATATTTATTTTTATTTATAGTTTTTTGTCGAAACAATTTTAAATGCATATCTGTTGGGGTATAATGAAAGAAAGACCGAATAGTAACATCGAATAGTATCAGGTTATTTAGAATACATCGCCCAAGGATTAACATACTCTCGCGAGATTATGCAGATCTTGGGAAGCTTGTCTATTTAATTCTCTCGATTTATGCGGAACTCGCCGACCATTCAGTGTGTGATCCATAGTGACCGTTGTCGACTTTTAATCGGAGCCTGTGTGCGTGGAACAGGCGATCGTGAATCTGCTGTTGACGCTGAGAGAGTCTGCCTCCTTGACAAAAAAAAAGTAGGCAAGCATAATCGTAAAGTGCGAATGTTATTCTCTGGGCGATGAGCGAGGCCGCGAAAGAAAGAACGAAGGGGCAGTATTTTTTCGGCGTGTATAATGGAACGCCATGGAGAATAAAAATTCCACGTAGTAGTCGCGACAGGGATCTCGGGCGATACGGCTTGATTCGGTTCAAACCTCGAGACTGACGTTCAGTCAGTCGAATCAACGGATTATGATGATTCACAAAGTAGTAATTATCACATGATTAGTAAAAATTTTGCTATTATCAATATTAAATTGAATGCAAGAATTTATTTTACGTAATCGCGATGAGGTCGATCGAGCAATATTCCCCATTTTCTCGCTTCAGCATTTTTGCGTCAAAATCTTTTCATCGTTCTTTCGTTGAACTTGTCGATAAATTCAAAGGAAAACTAAAGATCGGTGCACCCCTCGACCAGTATTCAAGCGTGGCACCGAATTCCATCGAGCACGTCAATTGCGAATGATCGACGAACTAAAGACGAAACAGGGACGAGCTCGGTCGGCCGAATTGCACAAGCAGATTATACGTTTTCCTTCGTAATAAAACACGGGAGGTCTCAAAGGGAAAATAATGTCTCCCTGATTACTCGCCTCGATTCAACCCGCTACTCTCCCTTCCCGACGCCTCTTTCGCGCTGTTTCTCTTTGCAGGGATATAACTTCCAGGTCCTTTCTGTGTGGGACTTTGTTGAAATGGGGATTAAAACGATGTTTGCGCGAAAGCCAAAAGCATTACCGACTTTATCTTTCGAATTGCACCGTATTACTTTTCCTTTTATCTTCCGGCGCTTCTGTGATATTTGTTTCCTTAATTTCAGTCGGAAAAGGAAGATATCTTGTGCTCTATAAGATTACATTTGTAAGAATTAAAATACAGAGTCAGCTTTTCCGTGAATGTACGAGGCAAATTACATAAAACGAAATTATTTTTAATTTGGAGAGACATTTATAATAATTGGATCTTAGAGTATGTTTTTTTATAAAATCATTTTTTATCTTACGTTACGTAATTTGTACACATCTAACATGTATCATAGCTATGATTGAGATAACTCATTAAAAAAGTTGATTTCACGTAATGGCCAATTTTTTCTGCAAAATACATTTTTTTATTTTATTATTTATGTTTTATTATTTTTGTATGATGACAGTAATATTATAATTATTTTAGGTTTAATAATGACTCGAACGTTGGCCCGTCGTTCGGTGATCATAAACCGGTTGGACAACTATATAAACTACTTTTTAAAAATCGAATCTACAAAAAAGAAATTGCTATTTGTAGAATTTCATAAATCAACTCTATCAAGCGTAAATAATCACGTTTATAGATGGTTTCTAAGATTTTTAAATTAGATCTCTTTTCTCTCTGTTTTTTGTAACAAAAACATATTTTACTTAAAGTATACTTAATAATTTATTCGTACTATAATTGTAAAAAAAGTAGACGATATAAAAGTAATATGTCAACATATTACTGAAATGACAATAAGTAAAAACATATTATGTTTTATCTTTAAATTGAAAATGCAATTTCTCAACGTATGCTGTATGTGCTGTTTGATAAATATTGCTAAAAGAGATTGCTGAGAAACACTGATATTTACTAGTAACATATTAATAATTATAATGATGATTAATTATTTATGAAAGATAATTATGCAACATATGCTCTTTCTTTTTTTGTTCAATCTTCTTTATCATCTGTCATTTTTATAATTAATATACTAAATCCTTAATTATACATATATTAAGTCTTAATTCATAGTTTATAAGAAGTGATCTTATTTCGTGAGGTATATGCAATATTCACTATGGAGCTTGATTCTTACTAATATCAAATATTCAGCATATGAGTTGCAGAGACAAAAGTGTTAGTCCCCAATTCGACAAGGTTCACGAGAGTAGATAAAAAAAGAAAAGACGCAAGCACAAGAACCAAACGGTCGGTCGAGACGCGGTGAATAGACGTCGCGGCGAAAGCTCGTCCATAATATATGAAACCTGCGCGAACATAAAATTCTCCAATTGCAAAATTGATGCGGCTTATGTTTCTCTCTCTCTCTCTCTCTCTCTCTCTCTCTCTCTCTCTCTCTCTCTTTCTCGATGCCGTAGACCATCCCGCAGCAGCGACGTCGATGCCACTCGGTCTCGCGGGTCCCTTGCTCGTTTTACTGTAAAGCAACTCCTCATATTGTACAGGGACGCGTAATTCATTTTTTACCGGACTCGGCTCAATTATTTATAAATTGCTGCTCCCTCGGGGAGGACGGGACTGACTTGTCATCCCCACGATACGACACGTCGTGGCACTGCGTTTCCCTCTGATAATACATAGACACGAAATAAAAGATAAAAAGCAAGCGCGAAACCTCATATGATCGACCAGTAACTCGAAACGATTGTGTAGAGATGTTATTTGTAGTTTGATATAAAATTGTCACACTACATGATATAATAATAAAAAATTAAAAAATTAAAATTAAATTACATAAATAATAACTTAGAAATATATAAATGGTTTTATATAGATATTTAATTTCAATTGCAAAAATATTAGAAAATATATATCGACAATTTTTAAAAATATTAGAGAAACACACACACACACACACACACACACACACACACACACATACAGAGAGAGAGAGAGAGAGAGAGAGAGAGAGAGAGAGAGAGAGAGAGAGAGAGAGAGATATTGACAGCTTATTAACACTTACGCATCTATCCATGAAATCCGTCTGATTAACAATTCATAACCTTAAATCATGTTAAATATCCATCAAGATAAAAAAAGCTACATAAAAACTCGTAAAGTATCAAGTAGATGATAGATCAATTATGCGCGAAGGTCACGTATGACCTCGCGCAGCACGCGCTCACGATCACAGCTTCGTAATCCGCGATCTTAATGACGCACCGCTCTACATAAATTTACATGTAATTGCAGGCTTTTTCGCGAACTGGCAATTTCAGACTCAAGCTCATCAAGCCGCACATGACGCATTTGTTTTGCGGTAACACCCCCATACACGTAAAACAGGCTCTCAAGTCTTAACATTATTATATGTTGAAGCTTAGTGATTAGAGAACTGTAAACTCAGTCTCACTTGTTATCTATTATACACTCATTTATTATACATCCTCATTTATTACATATTTATCTCAGTGTAAACACATATATAAATATTTCTAAAATAAATACAAAAATTTCGCGATTTAAGAAAAATTAATATATTGGTATTTTTGTTTCAAACAATTAATAAATTTAATTTGTGTAAATGTTAAATAGTTTTAAAATGAAAATTTCGCGACGTTATAAAAAATAAGAAGACACATATTCCTCTTTTTATATTTAATTAATTACTTTATTATTTAACTTAATAAGCTATTCCTTCTTGTATTATCTAATTGCAATGCTGGCATGATTATGAAACGGAAAGATTAGAAATCTTGAGTCATATAATTTTCGTGTCACAAATTTTTCATAATTTAATACATTGATACTGATATTTTAAATGATCTTTAAGACAAAAATATTTTTAACGTATATATTATTATAAGTATTATTACATAGAGTTTACATGAAAATAAGCCGATATTGCAATTTTCGGGCCTTATTATTCTCGTCATGTTCATTGAACAATGTTCAAAGAGCATCGCAGTGGTTTGATACCCGGATCATTATTACAGGGACATCGTCTGCTTTGACTGCTCCCTAGAGACAACGGTCTCCCTTTCTACATTTCCATGTTTCGTTTGCCCTGGTTTCCTTCCCTTTTAACGTGCGCGTGAATGCGATTTATTTACAAAATCGACTAAAGGAGCAAAAGTTCTTTTTTTTTTTTAAGGGATTATATGGTGGATCATATATTTTTTTATTTATCCCTCTCCACGTTTGATTTTCTTCCATTCGACTGTCAGAAACTACAAAT
Organism: Atta colombica; assembly: GCF_001594045.1. Classification (NCBI taxonomy): domain Eukaryota; kingdom Metazoa; phylum Arthropoda; class Insecta; order Hymenoptera; family Formicidae; genus Atta; species Atta colombica. Next base: position 935,827 of record NW_017259267.1, on the reverse strand, counting down.
TCATCATGATTAGACATTCCGAAGATGTTTTTCAAATAGCGAGTGTATATTGATTTATCAATGGAAAGAAAATCTTCTATGAGTATTTTTTGCAATGGAATTATATTTACGTATTAAATGGATAGATTTATGAGTACATAAATATAATTTTTGATACTATCTTAATATTCCGGAGTTGACAAAAAAAATGGGTCTATTAGACTATTTATTCAATTATATATAAATCTCTTTATTAAAGATGTTAAACAATTTAATTTTCTTTATGTTACTTTATCTTTGTTATATTCTTTACATTTTATCTGCAAATTTGGATTGTTTTTATTAAAGTATATTTATTCTGTTTTATATGAGTTGTATCATTTCGGTTTTTTTTTTTAATTAATTAATGTATTTTAATTAACGTCTTTCAGATCCAACATCAGTAATAGTGTGTTATAGATTTTAGTGTCAGATCCGACAGATTAACTATTGTTAAGCGATCAATATGGTGACATATTGCGATTGATCGAGCATATAATTGTTAAATTATCAATTAATCGGTAAAAACATTTATCTCGCAATTATGAGCCGCAAGTGTTGCGGCAATTGACACCGCATTCCTTGAACAGGCAAAACATGCTGATCTATTTTTCTACAAAGCCAAATTATGCATGCATCGATGCGTACATAATCTCATTTTTGTTAAATTAGTCTATTGAAACTGTCGACAAAGTATTAGCTCACAGTTGACGTCGATTCAATA
>NW_017259267.1:924872-934985 GCF_001594045.1 Atta colombica | reverse complement strand
CACACACACACACACACACACACACACACACACACACACACACACACACACACACACACACACACATATATATATAACATGCCAAATGTATAAATATTTACTGTATAAACAATGTAGATGTAATGATATAGTATTTTATGTATATTAAATAGAAAATGACGTGAAAAAAATATGCACTTATTGATATTCAAAGTCTTTGAATAAAATTGTTGCTAGATATTAAAAATTATTTATTTGTAATGTATAATTCCATTTATTTATTACTCAATTAAAAATTATAAAATGTAAAGATATCACCCTCGCGAAGGAAAAATCATTTTTAAAAATATTTATTAACGTAAAGATCTCGTATGCGAGATTTTGTAGCGCGAATTTACGGCAAAGTCTATTGTACGAAATGCGTAAAACATATAGTGCGAAATGTAACGTGTCATTAGAAAGCGCGAGGTTGTAAACTGCCGGGAGAAATCACGAGACGCCGCGCGCGACACAGCTCTTTCCTTGCGATTCGTTAAAAATGATCATGCGGACATATTCTGCGGAGAGCGATGAAGTCGGTCGACGCGCGAGATTCGCCTTTATCCTCGCGCTCGCCGGACACAATGCTACACTCTCACGAGAAGCGCATCACGAGAGGACAAGGAGGACACCGCGACGTTCACGCGCGCACACGGGCGCGCGATCGGAGGCTACCCTTCAAACAACCTTGATATTAACCAGTTGTGGAGGGCCCATTGTCGGCTCCGGACTATGGACATTGTGCTCTTTGAACGTCCCACAAAGAGCAACGGCTCGCACGCTCGGTGTGCGTGTGGTATTCAGTCAACACGACTATCTCTGGTCCCGGAGCCCAGTGTATACAATATACACGCATATGTATACACACGCGCACTGAGTGCCGTTAGATTGCTGCTAAAAGCGCGATGCCCGCGAGGCATTATCCATTGTGAGCGCGGACCATCTCGAAAACGTAACGTCGGTATCACGGCCGACCACCGGTGGCTGCATCCGAGAAAAACGGAAGAGATGATTGTGATAAATTTATTGCTACTGATTTAGCTGAAAATTCTTTTGACTAAATCGAGTAAAATTAAATCAACATTTTTGATTTGAGATTTCATAAAATTATGAACAGATATCAGTAGAAAATACGACATGCTCAATAAGTCGAACGAAAAATTTTATTTATTTATACATAATTTATCTAAGTTATAAACTGATTCTTATTTATTCAAACATGTTTCTCTGGTTATCTTAAAGTTAGACTTCAAAGAGCAGTTCACACGTTTTATGTATTATTTGCTTCCTCTATTGCGCCGGAAAATTTTCAAGAAACACACGCCTGCTCCTACACAAATCTTCACGTGCGGCGCATCGAGCCGACAATCAGAAACATGGGTACCACTCTTCAAAGGCGTGAACCACCCACCGGTCGCTGAAGAAAGACGTCACAATAGGTCTGCCGTTTAAGGCGCGAAGGATTTCCAACGGCAGAGATTAATTGGTACGAGCGGTCCGAATTCGACGATACGGCGGAACGTCGGATCTCTTGCGTGTAATCACGCGCAAACACACACACACACACACACACACACACACACACACACCCGTGTTCACCGAGGGAGAGGAGACAGAAGAGAGGGTTACATCGGCTGCGTACGGTCGCACGAAGCTCGTCTTAAGGCCCTAAGCTCCTTGTCGGAGGACGCGACCACGCATGCGTGCCAAGGACTAACGCACCGGCGACAGTACAATGCCACAGCGGCGATGAATGTGAGCATTAAATGATTATAGTCAGGGATTTGTATGAACAAATGGATGACAATGGCGTGCTCGAATGGCCGCGCGGGCACGGAGCGGCCGGCGACGAACCGGCTCCTTGTTCCGCTCCTTCCTCTTTTGAGGTTCAATGAGAAGCTAATTGGAGGCTGCATCGTTGGCGTTGGCTGCAAGCAAGCACATCACGAGCACCAGTAGCGCTCCCTTGTATCTTATATGCGTGCGCATTATTCTCTGCCGACCGTCCGTGTCATTATGTAAATTGCGCTCATCGATAAATGCGCTCCTATTATTTTAATCTTTGTTGTTTAGCATATATTGATGTAAGACGGATGCCGCACAGGTACTTGATACACAGGTACATCTCTTGTGCACTGTCATTGCATATGGTGCATGTAAAGCCTGCTTCGTCATCCTGCACTTTCTTCCATCTGAAAATACCGCGGAGAATTTCGATGGAATTGCTCGCGACAGATAAGCGGAAGCTATTATAATCTTGCGTTATTATTTCACGTACTATCGTGAGGTATTACAAACACTCGTGTCTATCAATAGACAGCAGTACGCCACTTACTCCTTGTGTGTGCTTCGCGTCGTGTAAATCATATCAGGGAGTTCCATAAATCACAGACTAAAAGGGATCTCGAGAAATCGCCGAGCGATTGAAGAAGCTGGCCCACAATAAGGCGTGACGCATATCGGTGAACACTCTCCCAGCCAGATGTCTTCCAGAAGGTCTTTTTCGGCCGATAAACAAACCCATCTCGATATATGTCGAGCGACATGACGCCATCGAGTTACCAGCGTCAGATTCCTGCATGACGCGCTTCTCTTGTCACGCTTCCGCGAATCGCGAGCTGACCGATAACGACTTGAGCCCGCGAGCGTAAAAGAAGAAAGTCGGACCCTGGGCCGAAGAAAGAGCGTCGGAATCGGCAATGTTGGCTGGTCCAGCAGTCACCATCTATCATGCAGCTGTTGCTTCCATTGTGTTGTTAGTCTTACGTTACGCGTCGCGACGAGAGAAGCCGAAGAGAGAAATTCTCTCTCTCTCTCTCTCTCTCTCTCTCTCTCTCTCTCTCTCTCTCCCCTCCCTCCGCGAACGAAGGAGTCGGCAGCCGACGACGAGCGAGTGTGCAACATGTGTTTGTTCCGCGCCCTCCTTCCGTCTGCCTCTGTGTTTCTACTTCTCTAGATCTCCCTTTTTTTCCGTTACGTTATAATGTTATTCTTCCGACCTAACTGGGGCTGAGAATGTGTAGCGAGAAACCTAGAGTTAGATGACAATGGATTAGATTTGTTCTTTTTAATATGGCATTCTTTGTATATTTCGTTCGTACTTACGTACTTTGTTAATATTTGGTTTTCTTCATTTTCACAATCATCGTACCATGCGCGATAATCTCTCTTCCTCAAATTACAGTTAAGAATTAACACAAGAGGATATTTTTATAATGTAGGATTAACTGTAGGAGTACTGTTCGTACTCATATTGTTTGCGGAGATAGCTATCATTAATATTTCCTCACGTACAACGTCGATCGGAAAGAAATATTAATTTCGATGTATTAATTTCACGTAATGGACTAGTCGAGTATCAACCGATGCATTCTATATCAAGGAACTCGGGAGTAATTTATAAATGGTCATCTCTCGGAGCCCTAAAACCACGCGTGCGGCTCGGAGAGAAAAAAGCGACAGAAGGATAGGAATGCAAGGTAGAAGGGCCAAGGGAGCAAAGGAGAGAATTGAGGGATACAGAGAGCGAGCTGGGCAGAGAAAGGGCATAAAGACCACGGAAGAGGGGCAGAGGATGAGAGACTGGGACTATGGCAGAGAGGGGGAGGAAAAGAGAGAGAGAGAGAGAGAGAGAGAGAAAGAGAGAGAGAGAAAAACTGAGACTGGCGGAAAGATAAGTCTTTGATGTCTAGCGGAGATATGATGATAATCATGATAAAGGCTTCCGCTTGCACACTACAGCGAAATCAGCGCCTGCTACCTCCCCGCCGCGAGCCATCCTGTGCGCGCGCGTGGTTTCAAGCCAGGTATCTTGTGTTCTCGCAATCAATATAACGGACGTACTCCGAGACAGTGATATAGTCGTGGGTGACCTTACGTTAATGTGTTACGCCCAAACAGGATTCCAGATACGCATGGGTCCTTGTTGCGCACAGGTGCACGAACGAGTTCCGCTACGGTCGGCGCACATATCACCTTAACGCAATGATACCAGTGCTCAATAAGTGCCAATTAACGCCAAGAACTCTTCGTAATATTAAAAAATTATATGCACGTATACAAATAATCGAGGGGGTTCACAATTATTTGTAGAAATACAATATATGCAACAGTGACATGACAGTTACTTAGAGGTTACGCATGAACGGCAAAATGATACGGTTTGAAACCATGATTTGTCGATAATTCTTGTGCGTTTCAATTCTATGGTATTTTCTAGACTTCCCATTTTTAGGAGAAATTTAAATTTGCATATCTAGATTAATGTGTAGAGATCTTAACAGAATCTGGTTATGAGTGATTTTGTTAAAATCATAGGAGAGGGGGAGAGAGAGAGAGAGAGAGAGAGAGAGAGAGAGAGAGAGAGAGAGAAAATACCTTATACTTCTAGAATATTATTTACCCTTTTTCATATAACAATTTAGGAATATTATCCCAAGTTGAAATTTTGCTCCCACTTTGAATCTAAGTTTTATAGGATATTTTATAGGACGTATATAGACTCTAAAGATTTGTAATTAGAACGTATGTAGACTGTAGAGATTTATAATAGGTTCTAATCTAATGAATTTTACGTTGAACCTGTAATGACAGTTATTGAAAAATTTCCTATTTTTATGTTCAAAAGAAGTTTTCTAAATAGAGGCTGTAGATTAAAAATGATCTTTAAAATCTATTAAATGATCTATTAAAAGAGATCTTATTGTTCAAATATCAAAGATTTAATTGAAGTTGAAAGAGATTCAAAGTAAGACTAAAATTTCAACTCGGAATATATCTTATATAGTGTATACTTTTTGCATATATATGTATATACATTATCTCTCTAATTTATAGAGTCTGTCTCATTTTATAATCTTAATTAAATTTGTAGAATGAAACCGTAATAGAGCGAAACAAGGAAGTAGTATACATATATACCTTTCTCTCTCATAGAATTTTGACAAGATCACTCTTGACCAAACTTTGTTAGAGAGTCTCTAATATGTACTAATAAAATACAGTGCAATGAGATATATAGAATGATCTTTTTCCTGAAATTTTGGAGAAAAACTGTGAAAGCGGCAAGCACCAGTCAACATACCGCCGTATTCGTGTCCAAGAAGACACAACGGGAAGTACATATGTATAATAAAGACGATGACTCGTCGCGAGTATGTGCGAGCGCGCGTATACAAGAAGTGCGTCCTGCTTTCACGACAATCCAATGCGGGCGCGAGAAAGTAGTCGGTCCATCCGCCTTTATACATACCAATCGAATAGAAAGCCAGATAAGCTTTATAGTCAATCGAAATCGTAAAACGACCAGACGGTGGAGTTTTAACGAGATGTACCATATCGTGACGATCGCGAGCGCGAAAGACAGCTACATGCCCGATACATACACTCCCGCGGATGATCGGCAGAATTGCAGCCCCTGAAGTCGTTATTGCGACTCGTGAGAAGGAATCACCTTTTAAACGTGCGGATCCAAGTCGGATTCGCAACTAATAATAGACTTTATCTCGAGAAATTCCAAGAATTTCGAGTATCCACACACTCCGAGTAGAAACGAGCGAAGCGATTTGTGGTGGTTGTATTCACCGTGCGGGTGGATAAATTCTTCTATTTTATCAGCGAACGGTGGATTGTGAATCGGACACTTTCATCAAATCGGTGCCGCGTGTTCGGCCATTTGCATACGTATGGCCGATGCATATTCTCCGATTGAATATTGCTTGCTTTCTCGTACGGAATTATTCGGCTTGCACGCGGTGGTTTCTCCGATATAAAGATTAGTATATGTATTTTAGATAGTGTTATTCACGCAGCCGTGGTATTCGCGTAAAAAGGCTTATACATTGCGGGAATACTGCACGGCGGTGTATATGAATTTGTATAAGAATATATGAAACTGAGTAAGAAACTAGAAAGTATTTTAACAGGAATTTTTTTCAATGAATTTAATCATTATTAAACACCATGATCTGGCCTTGACTGTATTGGCTCTTTTCTTATTTATTTAATTTAATTATTTCTTTATTTTTTATTAGTTTCATAAATCATGCGCGTAAGCACCAATTATCTTCCAGTCTTCGAGATCACCTATCCATTGTACCAATATTGTGCATCTCGAAGCGAATTTTCTTCTGTCACATTGCATCGAGAAACGAATTTATTTTTAAACCATCCAACATATTCACTGATGCACGTGACCCTGGTGGTTGCTCTCCGGAGGATTTTACCCACGAAATTTTATACCGTAAACCAGAAGAACGACTCCAACAGGGATAGGCGCACGTGCGCTGGACATCATTACTAAAACATTAGGTGACGCCGATAAATGGCCGCAATAATCCAGCGGTTCGACTCGCACGCCGATTGTAGAGTAAAAAGCGACGGAGACTCCTGATGGCGACCCCACTCCGCCGACATAAATGATCGTCCTTCTTTCTTGGCCGCGTCTCTATACTCCACGGGCCGATAAATACAGGTTCGCCATAGGGCGGAGGCGAGGCATGGCCCACGAATTATAGGCGTTTTAAAAATATTGTTCCATCACTTATTCACACGCCTGGCTAAGGTATCGCTTTCCAATAGTATCCTTCGATCACAATTTCCCACCGGCTGTATTATTGAAGCCTACCCCAAAACTCGAGCAGTCTAGGCGCTACGCGGCGGATCGTCTACTTTGTAGGGATAGCTCGAACGGATAAAAGGATGATGTACGATTATGGGATTCTCCGCGAGAAGCTGCTTTTCTATTTTGAAACATTTTAGCGTCGATCTTCTTAAGTCGAGTGCGTAAGAGTCGTATCTGCGTTTAAGTGTATAACGCGAATACGTGTTGCTTGTTGTTGTGATTAATTACAATATATTATTTATAAGAATATTTATATATGATTTTTGACATCGAGATAGATGTTTTTTAAGTCAAGTAGATTGATGCGAGTAGATTTAATTACTGGTTTAAATCGACCATCGAAAAGCGCATATCGATTATGTCCGTATTTCGCAGGATATGGTTTGGTCCTTATTGCATCCGTGCTCATTGCGCTCGTGAATGTGCCACAGATTATCCGCTTGTAATCTGTTACGAAACTGAAAGTTTTGATGATTTCATCAAAACTTCAGGATCCTCTGAAATATCTAACAGTCATATGTATCGTGAACGTGGGATTTTCAATGTCTGGAATTTCTAGAAATTCTTGTAAGGAAACATATCCGTTGTACATAAAGAGCATTCAGTCTTTCCTTTATAAAATCTCATAATTAATAAAAATTTCATGTCTCGAATAATGAATTATATCTACTTATGTTATTAAGCTACTCGAAAAAATATAACATATGTCATCAATATAAAAAAATTTCCTAATTTTATTATATTTTTTATTTTACATATAATATCAAATGTAATATCTATATCAAGTAGAGTTTTCACATTTATGAAAAAAAGATATATTAAAAATATATATATATATATATACATAGATTTATCTACCTTAAATATAATAATTTAATAAAAATTTACAGAAACTCAAGAATTATCAAGTGATGAGATTATCGCTCAATATACATAGAAAACGCGAAAAACACAAAATATGTAATCTCTAATAATTAATTATATAATACTTATATCACCAAGTTACTTGAAAAAGCATAACGTGATTAAATGAAAAATTTACTGATTTTATAATATTTTTGTATTCTTATATATCAAATATAACATTTACATTATATATATTGTATAAACACTTAGAAAAAAATATGTAACGTGTATTCATCTATTTTAAATAAAATAATTTAACACAAGCATTTAAAACAAGCAAAAAATTATCAAACGATGACATCGCTTAACATATAGAAACACGAGAAAAAAACATGAAGTCTACATTTACGATCACAGAGACAGAAATTGCCATTCCACTACACTGCCGCTATTGGTCTCATCGGTACACCGATTACAGCCTGCATCCCTCCGTTAAGCCCGCCACTTCTTTTCAGGCGTTAATGAGGACAGGCGGTTGGCTGCAGGGTATTGCGCATACGTTAGTAGAAACCACCGATCAACAGCGAGCGATGCGATCAGCCGTAGATCGGTCGGCTGCATGCCGCGCGAGTAACGTTGCAATGGAGAGCGCAGAAGGACGCCTACCAGCGCGGCGTCAGGAGCGGGTAAGAGCCGCGCGGTAGCGACGACGGGAATGGGAATGAGAGGCTCAAGAAGCGGCGCTTTCAATTATTCCCGCCGAACAATCCCACCGCTTGTTTCCTTCGGCGATTACATCTACGAGTATTTATTCGCCTCCCCGTTCTCGTTCGTCGCGCACTGCTTCCATCGTTCCGCCGTATCTAATCCGCCCAACCCCCTTCGCTGTGCTCTCGCTCTCGAGTGTTTCTTGCTCTTTCTGATGTCTCAGCGAGAGATTTTTCTGTTAAGAGTCGCGGAAAGAGCGTGATGTGGTCGATCAAGCTCGTTGAGCCGGCTGTCGTGAAATCTCCCGAATTATTTGCCGGAATGTCGTTGTACCACTGTGGACAAGTAAAAGTAGTGGCAAATTATCCGGAAAAGTGCATTTAATTGCATTTGTGTTTGTGGATAAACAGTTGATAAAATTATATTTAAGAAAGAGCAATTTATATCTTTTACTTAATCAAGTACTGAGATTGGTCTGCAGGACCACACAAAAAAAAACAAAATGCTATATCTGTATTTTTGTAAAGTATTTTCATATTTCAAAGACTGATATATAATTATTAATTTAATTAATAAAACATTGATTTATAAAATTCCAGTTTTTATTCCATTTTTTTTTAATTTATGACCCAAGGATCAACTTCGATAAAAGTGTCATTTTTTACTTTGGTACTTAATAATTAAAATACTTAAAAGTAAAGTTAGGTGATGTTTATAATTTATGATACAAAATAATAGTGAGAGAAAGAGAGAGAGAGAGAGAGAGAGAGAGAGAGAGAGAGAGAAACTAAAACAAAATTATGTCATTATGGGAGCATTCGATTAGCACAGAGAGTATCATTTAATCCTTGTTTAATATTCGGTGAACAACAAGGATAAAGTAACACTTCTGCACTAACCGCTGCGTAAATGAATGCAAGGAAATTCATTATTGAAGGGAGCGCATAACTTATATGCCATTATAATTCGGATTTAGGTGAATTTGTTTCGATAAGATTTGTTTCGAGAAGAAGTGATTTACATATGTTGGTTTTATGTTTTATGTTTAACGCGTCTAGTAACCTAATCGTTTTAATAATTTTGCTAATAAATAACATCCGTCAGCTTATGTATTTCCATGCAGAAATAACGAGATCATTACGGACGATTTATGCGATTCGATAACAATGTGACATGAGTTATAAGTATGTATCTCGTCACTGATAATACATCAAGAGACAATGAAAAACATTCGGCGCGTCGGAATAACAAGTATAAGGATCCTATATTAGCTTGCAACAAAAGCATCCAGAAATTACGCGTCCCGCTTGGTAGTCATTATTCTTTAAAGCAAACCATTAAGGAATTGTTCTCCATTCTCCTGTCTGCCTTCCTCGTATCAAGAGCCGTTGAATCTGCTCGGAGATCCGAAACTGTGATTACACACAAATTATTGAGAGTTAATTGTAATCTTAATTAAAGTCTATACAGCATGACTGGTGAATACGCTGCTCGATAATTTTTTTAAGGGATAAATGAATGAAATTTTAATGTATATTTTAATTGTATTACTTATCATCTATTCTGGTCTCTCTTTTTATTACTTAATTTTATTGTTTAATATTTAATTATATCTTTATGAAATGTTTAATAATTCATAACATTTAATATAAATATAAGGTGATCCTTAAATTTTTGGATCTATTTATCTGTTTTATTATTTTGCTATTAAATGTACAATTATAAAAAATTATATGTTAAATTACAATAATTATAGTAAATTATTTTGGAATCCACTATTAAAAATATACTTACACACGTAACATAAAATCATAACTTATACATAAAATTATTCTTCTTTATCATAATTAAATGATTTGCAAAAGTAAACTTACGAGTACAACAGAGTTAAATATGTAGAAATATATATTAATTCACCA